>NC_142932.1:58850538-58868038 GCF_046866305.1 Octopus bimaculoides | reverse complement strand
AGCAAGATTTTTGTACGCAACGTTAGGATGAAGTTGGAAGCTTCTGGCAAGACTTCTTGAATTGTGTCAAACTCAAAGATATTCTAAGATTTCTGGCATCGCAATTAAGCGAACTGGTTACAAACATTATTGATGAAGATCCCGAGAAAACGATGAGAGCCATTATCAAATAACTTTACGTTTCCGAGTGGATTATGAAAATGTAGTGCAGTAGGATATTCGATATACGTTGTATGTAGTGGGGAGAGACGAATTCCTGCCAGTAAATCACAGAAAAACGATTTTATTCGTTTCAGGCAGAAGCATAACGATATTAATTCTCTCATGATCATGGCATATTTCGGTTCTTATCTGATAAGAAAACCTGCAATCGAGACCAATATCATGCAAAAATAAATAAATAAATAAATAAATATTCAGTAAGTGTTCAGAAACTGCGATTGTGTTACTAGAGGTGAGTAAAAATTGCTCTGTCATTCCGCCAAGCATCATTAATCAGTCTTAGAATTATGCTGCTGAATACATTGCTGTGCTAGAGGTAGGTAACGCCTTATCTGGATGAAGTGCGTAGTGGAAGGCCATCCGTATTTCAATAAGACTGCACCTTCTCACGAACTCCGCATGGCATAAGAACGGAGATTCAGTAATATTTACCAATCCTGTAATGGGAAAATTTGTCACCGTACGACTAGCCAGATGCCAGGTTTGAAGCGTAGAATAAAGGGAAACTAATCGAAATCCTCATGTAGGAGCTTCACTGAAGATCACAAATCGTCAGGAGCTGACCGCAAGGTATAAGGACCATCTAAGACGCGTATGTAAAGGATTCCTATCCCACATTCAGGCAGTCAACAACGCTAACGTCGGTTACATAGAATAATCGTATTGGAAAGATTAATGAAAACACGTATACGAGGGTGTACCCGCAAGTAACCGGTTACCTTCTCTGTGGGACAAGCCCTTTTAAGCTCAAGCTTTCATCGTTAGGAGTCATTTGATACGACCCTCAGGCATCAGTCTGCCTATCGGTGACGTCCTGTGACATCGTGCTGCTACATTGTGCATCTTTTCTTTGTAGTTCTTATCTTCTGTTCCTCCATTTTTGCGATGGATGGGTGTAACGAAGGAACGGCGTTCTTCCGTGAATTTCTGTTTTGTGGCTAGGAAAGCTGCGGCCAACACAATGAAACAATTTTCATACTTTTAACAGTTTATAAGGACGCAGGAATGGGCAAAACACAAGTTTACAAGTACTTTAACGCTTAGGAATGGTCGTTTGTCGCGTGATGACCAACTTCGTTCAGAGCGTCCCTCGACCTCCCGAATAAAAAAAAAATCATAATGAACTGATCCTGGAAGACCATAACCCAAGAAATGACGAACTTGTTGATATGACTGTTGTGTCCTGAAGCTCCTACCGACGAATTTTGAGTAAGGCATTACAAATGAAAAGAGTTGCAGCACAATTTGCGTCTCGCTCGCTCATGAAAGATCAAAAGCAGTCACGACTGAATCCATGCCATGAGCTGAAAAAACAGTTGGAAATTGATCTGATCCTTCTTTGGAAGGACATCAATTATGAGGAATGTTGATGCTACGGAATTTGCACATGTGAAAGAAGTGAAGAAAAACCGATGGATGCTTTAAAAGGCATCACTTTGCCAGAGTTTCAGCACTGTTTCGAACGCGTCTGGCCCCATGCATTGCTTCAAACAGAGAATACTTTGAAGGTGGTAATACTGGAAACATGTAAACCAAAGTGAAATAAAATAATATTGCAAAATTCCGATTTCTTTTTAGTACTCAGTTATGTATACACATAACTGGACCATGCATTTTAGTGATTTAGCTGTGTTATATAATTAACAAACTTCGTTAGTTCACAAAAATATACTAATTGCTGTGTGTCCTAACATTCTCATAATTTTTTGTGGCAAATTACTAACCAGTGAAGAGTACCATGACATCTGAAGACAAGTGTGAGAAAAGGCATGTTTTATGATTTTTAGAATATTTGCATCGGAATGGAAATTTCAGAAAGCCATCATTCTCCTCGATATATCTCTCTGCGTTGAACTGAGATAGCTGAAAAACCAATAAAGACTGCTAGAAGAAAAGAGACATATGAGATAAGTGAGGTAGGGTAGCATCTAATTTGTTCAGGGAAGCAAGTTTAGTGATGCTATTGTTGCAGCTGTTGCTATTATGGTTGATGTTGTTGTTATCGCTGCTGCTACTACTACTACTACTACTACTACTACTACTACTACTACTACTACTACTACTACTACAATAAATAAGTTTCATTATTGCAGTAATAGTATAAATAGCATAGACCAAGTGAAGATGAAATAACGCAGGTGTGAGCTTGAAACTTTAAATTCGACATCCATAAGCACTTCCAAGAAATAATTGGAAAAAAAATCAATAAAACGAAATACCTATAAGCACAGATTTAAGTATTGTTTCCTTTCTGTTTGCAAGTAATAACGAGGGTAAAGTACAAACCTCTTAAAGCATTCATTTTTATCTCTATGCGATGCTATCCTTTATGAATGCAGTTTTAAACATTTTCACTATTTTCTTCTTTTATATAAATGTTACTATTATTCAGCCTACTTGGACTAAATTGCAACTTGAGAAATGACAGAGAGAGTTATCAATATTTTCAAAGAACATTGTGATGTTATTTTCCTGGTTTTATTCGTGATTTTATCGGTAACGTGCGAGTGAGGGTTAGAATGAAATTTCCATCGTTTGTTTTCGTCACTTTTCCAATCTTTAGTTTGAAGTATTTCAGTTCAACTGATAATGGTTTGTTTTAAGATGACACGTTTTTGGATTAGAATAGTTTTCTCCAAGTATCTGTGTTTAAAAAAATTATGACAATTCAAGGATTTTATCGTATTTGTTTTTCTTAAAGATTACTTTTCGTAACATTATTATCAGGTGATGATTTTCTAGGACCAGAATTATATGATCATGTTGTTTCATCAGATATTAACAAATTATATTTTGTTAAATATTGCACAGCAAAACGTCTTCATTTAGATTAAAATTTTCTATTTAATTTTATTAAAATTCTGGGTTAAATTTTATATTATTCATGCATGATTCCACAAGTTCTAGTATCCACTGCTATTCTTACTACCGAAACGAAGTTCTTTTTTCCAAGTATCCATATTCTTGTTATCTTTCCAACCTTAATAACTGAAGTTTTTAACAGTGTTCCTAAACACAAATCTCAACTTAACTATTTGAAACAAATTTAAATAAAAGTCACACAACTTGAGTCACTTTTTCGCTGAGAAATAAACACAGTTCCGCATTGATGTTGGTATTCTGGAAATGTCTAGCTCTATTAATTCTATATCATCATATTTAAACTCAATGACCTACATATGAGTCTGACTCTACAAAAAGTACCTTCAAACGAAGTAATTTGCATAAATGCTATACTTTTCACTATGCACTTAATCCTGAACTACTTGTTTATTATTAACTAAGACAATTGTTTTATACGTTCAATTCGCTAAGGTTTTCAGAACAAGGCTGTATGGGAGTGTGATAAGAAGTGTTCCCTATAGATAGACCTCTTAGTATTATTTGTATTAGCAGCGCTGTAAACCTGAGGCATAGAATATTTCCTTACGCTTTAAGTTCAAACGTTTACGAACAATCTTCTTGGAACACAATTTAGCTAGCAATTTTTTTAGGAACACTATTGTATAATAATTATTCTACGAAGAATGGTATCTGGGCAGTGATAAATACACTGAGATATATGAACAAAATTCTAAAAACTTCACCATATGAAACCACATTGTGCTCCTTAAGCAATGATTTATCGTCGAAACGTTCGATTTTATACGATTTAGGCTCTTTGTACAGTGTATTATAAATACCATCTTGTAAAGAATATCATTTGAGTGAGGGCCACCGTTTACATGTGCATGAACAATGTTTTATAAGCAATGTCCAATAAGCATTGTTCTATGGACAAGGTTATAGGAAGAATTTTTACTTCAATGACATTGAAAATGATTTTGAACCCTTCCTAAAGTATCAGTATTAATAGTTTTTCTCTAGTAAAATTTAATCTGTGACATTTGTTTCAATATTTGAACTAAAACGCAAAAGCACAAAAATCGCAAAGTCCTTAACCCATCAAAAATATCGAACATCTACCAAATTCTCTTATTCTAGAATTATTCTCAACCAGATCTATCTACCAGTCAATCGCACACATATATAACCCACACCTAATATAATTGTAGCAGGCTTAGATAAGGTTACTCATGCAGGTCGTGACAATACTGAAACATGTCCAGAGATATAGGAATTATTTGCCAAAACTACGAATTTCTTTTTCACAAAACTACGAATTTCTTTTTCACAACGCTTAATTACTTCCAATTATCTTTCATTAATACGATTACACCTGATACGTTAACATCAAGATAAATACATTTCTTAGAAAAACAGAACTGAGGATATCAATACAACTTGTTCCATGTTTAACAGTCATCGATGAGAATGTAGATCTCTTTCTATGTGGCATCGTGCTCTGTCCATTAGGTATGTTACTTCACAAGTATGCTTATACCTTCTAGATTGGAATGAAATCCGACGAACAGGATATGAGAAACATTACTAGAGAAACCTCTGATTTATTAGCGACCGAAATAAAGTGCTATTTTGTCATCATCTGATTTATTAAATGTACTTATCAAAATTGCTTAGTTTCACTATATACTGCCTCTGTATAATTTTCAATTAGATAGAATAGAAACAACAAATTACGTTGGTTATTTTTACCGTTTAATTTCAAAGTAATTTTCAAATGATTTGAATGTTTAGCTACTGAAGTTTTAGATAGTCGTGCAATTTCTTTTTTTCCTTTTTAATATATCTTTTTAAATATATTTTACATGTTGCCTTATAATTTCCAGCTATTTCTGACAAAATAATTTCAGACTGAAAAAAAGAAAATAAAAAAAAATGCATATATTTTACTTTTGTTTTATTCATATTTTAGGATCGTATATAATTTATTTCATATTCCTACACACTTACGTGCTTTTTATAGATTTCGTTTGGTTATATAAAACCGTAATTTAAATATATTCGAACATATGTGAGCATGTAGATATTCATATATTTCTGTATATACATACATTATTTATATTTAAATGCATAGATGCATACACATCTTAGAAGGTAGTTTCAAACTGGAATAAAATACAATGAAGCGCAATTAAGCGATAGAAAATTTCCAATATTCTTATGTTAAATCGAACGTTATTTATGTAAATATGTGGTGTGTCAGTTGTATATAGACTCCGTTTTCCATGCAACACTGATACACCCGCCATATATACATACGTGTATGTATATATATATATGTGTGTGTGCGTGTGTGTCTGTGTGTGTGTATACTTTGCAAATAACTTGCACATTCAAGTGCTACTTGTCGCGAGCTCCGTATACCGGAAACCAGCAAGTGTATTGGGTCATCAGGAGAGAAAGCACACCATTTCGGGGCCTTCTTCTCAACGGCAGCACAGCCCAACGGCCCCCAACACTGCAATGAGGCCCCGATTTCTAGATAAACTGGTTATCAAATATAACTCAGTATTCTTCTAGCCATCGCTCATTGTTTCTTTTAAACTAAATCCAGTGGCTGGCCCTTTCCACTGTAGTTTGTGTATCGTTCATGGTCGCATTTACTTTACGAAGAGTTAGTTACACCTAACGATAACAACAGTAGCTTCACTCTGTGTCCAACAAATCCTCTACATACGACTTTGATTGGAAAATGCTCCACTTTCCAGACTACGTCTTCGCATTCCTCAGGGAGACATACTTAGCATTCAATCTTTCGACCACAAGCGGCGTCCATGTTATCTTCAGGAAGAATTGTTTTATAAGCTTATGTCTATATGTCTATATATATACATATATATATATACATGTATATATATATATATATATATATATATATATATATATATATATATATATATATATATATATATATATATATATATATATATATGTGTGTGTGTGTGTGTGTGTGTATATATATATATATATATATATATATATATATATATATATATATGTATGTATGTATATATGTGTGTGTATGGATATTCATATTCATTTATATACAAATACGTATATATATATATATATATATATATATATATATATATATATATATATATATATATATATATATATATATATATCGATATATAGGTACATATATCGATATATTTATATGCGTATGTATTCTTAAAAATAATGCATACACACGCACACACGTACATATATGTGTACGTGAGTACGTGTCCCAATGTGTGTGTGTTATGCGATAATTTATAAGTATATACACCGGACTTGGGGTGAGGCTACGAATAAAATATGGGTTGCCTTTATCGCCGGCAGAATCTTTGAAGTGCTTCTTCTTTCCCATTTACCCACCAATGGCATATAAAGTTAGAAGGTCGTTAAGCTTATAAAAGCAATAGATGCCAGGTTGCAAATATTCAATATATAATATTCAAATGTGTTGATACTTTCACAGGCCACTAGGATATTTTTCACACATATAATAGTGGCCGTGATGTTGTATGTTATATAACATTGTATTTGCGGATATTAGTTAATATGAGAAGCATAATCTAGAAGAATTTTAGAAAGGCCGTGTAAATAATAATATTGTACCAATAAAATAACTGCGCATGTATATTACCAGAAGTATACACATCAAAGAATTCTATACAAACGGATGGTATTCAATATTTGCGTGCAAGCGACACATTCGCGTACAGCTGCAACATATATCAAGTATATATTATATGTGACAAATTGAAAGATTTCGATTCAATAACGTATGAATAAATACATTTTAGAATTCACATATAAATATATTGCACCTAAAACGTTTCCACATTTCAAAAACCAGCAGCAGCTAATAAATGGGTTATACATGTTAGACAGCAAAGTTATTCAATATCTGAGGTTTAAAATATTTGAAATTATTAGACATGCGTTACACGAACTTATCTTATCCCTATCTTTGCGATGTCTACTGTTATCGCTCTATCTATCTTTCAATACATGTATGGCATGTATACATATACAAATGTAAGTGCTGTGTGCAAGCATGTTTATGTGTGTGGGAGAGAGAGAAAGAGAGAGAGAGGTTTTATGTATTTCAGAATTGAGGATTCTGAAATACATAGAACTTTTAATAATTAGAATTATTTAGTATATAATTAAATGAAAATACAATTTCCAGCCTGTGAATATATATATAAAACTCCGGATGTCGGGGCGAAAACCCACGCCGCCATCTCTTCAGTTATCTGACCAACAATTTTTTCGATGGCCAGATAACTGAAGAGGCTACCGAATAATTTTCACATATTATTTACATATATATATATATATATATATATATATATATATATATATATATATATATATATATATATATATTGAGAGGGAGAGAGGGAGAGAGATACATACAGACATACACAACCACGTACATGGACATTTAAGTATGGATGTATGTATAATGATGTAACTTGGAGTCTAGAGTGTTCATGACGGCGATGCTTTGTTCTTGAGCAAAGCACATAATACAATTTCAGCTGTTCCAATTTGCTCAGATGTCAACTGGTAATCTTACGACATATTGGCATCCCTTTTAAAGGCTTGTCGGCTATTCCACCTAGCGAGTCTGTTTTTGGTGGGTGCGTTTGTTTCTGTATGTGTATGTTTAAGTACTGAATGTAGATAACGTACCTCACATACATGTGGCAATAGGCTTCCTGCACATATTTAAAACTACCTAAAGCAATTCATGGAGGTTTCTGGTCCTAAGATTATGCTAGGAATATCTTCTGGGCAAATTAATAAATCTGGCTCATCTTCAATGCCACAACGAATCATGAAACCGAAATTCCATCTCATTTTCAGCCATAAATGCCGAGGTCACTAATAGCAGTAACATCTAGTACTATCAACCTGGAATTACCCATCCTCAGTTGGGGAGATGTCAAGAAGTAGTCTGACAGGGATTACTCACGCCTTCGATAATCATAACAAGTCCCAGGGAAAATGGATCACCGCAACTAAATGAAATTTCCAGCAATTCAGGAAACTAACAGAAACACAATGTATCACTTACAATGCATAGACAATGGATTTCTAAATGAAAGCTGCGTTAGAAAGTGACCAGGGAGTAAAGAAGGGCAAACTTCGACCAAATATTACGATCCCCATGTGACATTTTTTCACAGCAATTCAAAAGATCTCCAAAATAGGTTTGTGTATCTCTGTGTACGATACATAAATATTTGATTTATCAGGACTGCTTAAATCAGCGTAAGTTAACGTGTAAATCTTTATCAATATACTTTGTTCTAATTAATGTGTTTTACTATATTGTTATTATTTAGCCGCCTAACTGAGAGAATCGTTAGCTAGCTGGAGAAAATACTGAGCGCGATTTCATCCATCTTTATGTTCTGCATTGAGTACCACCGAGGTCTATTTTGCGTTTTATCATTTCCAGATCAGTGAAATGACTACTAGCTGAATTGTTGGTTCGATGTAATCGGAAAGTCTCTGACTCAAACCTTCAAACCTTATACCTATAGAATAGATTGTTTTGATCTTGTTACATTTCAGAGTAATTATGGTTTATAATCTTTTAAAATTCGTTCCATTACGTATATTCTAAAACGAATTTCAAGTTACCCATCGTCGGTTTAGTACTTCTCCGTTGTAATGAAAATATTACTCTTACTATTATTAGTATAATTACAAGGCACGAAATGGCAGAATCGTTATCACGGTGGACGAAAATCTTAGCGGCATTTCGCCGGTCACTACATTCTAAGTTCAAATTCCGCCCAGGTCTACTTTGCCTTTCATCCTTTCTGGGTCGATAAATTAAGTACAAGTGAAAAGCTGAGGTCGATGTAATCGACTAGTCTTCTTCCTCTAATGTCATGCTTTGTGCCTTTAGTAGAAAAAATTATTAGTATAATTAGGTTTTCCATCTATCCTCAGCAGTGATAATATATTCCTCGGAGCATAACAAATGCTGATATGTAACGATTTGTTCTAATGAGTGCCAAAGAGGCATTTTCCACTCAGTGTATTTTACTCCGATTTTCACTACTATATTAAAGCCTCGTTTTGTTTCTTTTTAGATATATTTCTTTAATTTCTTCTCTCCTATTTTTTACTTATCTTAGTCATTTTTCTCTGGCCATGCTGGAGCACCACCTTAAACGATTTTAGTCTTAAAAATCGACTTATTCTTTGCAAGATTAGTACTTATTCTATTGGTCCTTTTGCTGATCCGCTAAGTTAAAAGAGACACAGATACACATACATATATATGTACACACACACACACACACACACACACACACACACACACACACACACACACACACATATATATATATATATATATACGACGGGCTTCTTTAAGTTTCCGTCAATCAAATTCACTCACAAGTATTTGTTTGGCAAGAGGGTCTAGTATAAACCACTTGCCCAAGATGCTACGCAGAGAGACTGATCCAGAAAGTACGCGGTTAGGAAGTAAGCTCCTTATATTCTTTATTTCTTTGGCTTTTTCTTTTGAGGGCACATTATAACTGTGTACTGGCTCATCTAGCTGCTTATCCCGAAAGTATTTTTCGTCACTGATTGCAACATTTTGGCATCCTTATGCTTCGGGAGCCGCGTCAGCATCGATAGTTTGATTGTTCCAAATAGACAGAAACATTCAAATTTGAATGGTATTTGCGATTTTATTAACCAACGACTGCCTTATTTTCTCGGAAGATATGTTGACGAGCTTATAGTATTGAAGCTGTATGTAATCACATGCATGGTTAACGTGTTTATGGCCGCAGAAGAGATTTCACTATATGATAGCATCTATTTTATGTTTATGTTTCCTGTCATTAGTATGTGCGTAATTATATCTCTTCATAGACAACTAGATTTTTATAATATCCCTAAGATTCTAATTCTTTTATTCGGTATCCCACTCTAGGGTATAGATGAAAGATTTTGATAGTTCCCTCTTATGAAGCCCAAAATGCATTTTGGTATCATATCTAAACTGTTTGACAGTATGAAAGAACGACAGCAGTTACGAGTTCGCGATATTTTTTGAAATCAGCCATGAAGACAAGATGGTTGATATTCATCATACACCTTGTAAGCATATGTTTTCAATCAGGAGTATACCTAAGGCAGACTGCATTAAAAATAAGGACAAAGTATTTATAAGTTTCCGAGGAGGATTTCAGTTATCTAATACTTTCCTAATTATTCTACGCGTACCACCAGGCTATTTCGTACATACGATTTGTTGCATTTATCTATTTTTCGCATTTCTTCTTGACTATTCATGGGTAGAAGGTACATACAACATCAACAATATAACACATGTGGTGCGTCTTATCGACCACCACAAGGTCCGCTTTATTATACTCTAGTACACATTCTGTTTGGATTGGGAAATCCCAGAAGATTTTGCTATTCTCCTACACCGCTATTTGCGTCTCTTTAGCCCTCACTTTTTGTACAGTTTCCAACGTACCACTTGCGCTACCTGATCGTGTCTCCACAACCTCTGGTGGTTTTTGGAAAGTCTAGGGCATTCGTTTGTGATATGGGCAATGGTTTCATCCATTGTATTACAAATGTGACACTTGCTCATTCCAGAGGTTGACTTTCTAGTTCGAGGCCAAAGCTTAGTCTTGCGCTGCCAGTATAGTCTTCTCGATCTCTTTTTTCAGTGTTCCGCTCTTTAGCCTTTCCACCTATACTTTCCAGCAACTTCCGCTGTGACTACATGGAATTGATTGTGTTCTCTCTTCTTGCGTAATTCTTCTTCATGTCCCTTTTGTACTTCTTCCTTTGTTTTTCCTTTTTTTACTCTGCTTCCAATACTTCCCCTTTCCTGACACTACCAAGGTTTCCTTTCTTTGGGTTAGGTATATCTTTAAGCTCTCGAGTTCGATTCATACTCAGTCTTCTACACTTACCAGCCCTCTTTCTCCAATTGCTCTCTTCATGTTTAGGTCTGCACGTGGATAATGAGCCGTACGTATCGTTAGCAACTTTCTTGAGTCTTTATCTCTTTTATCTCCTCGTCTGTCCACTACAACATCACAAGGCCATACCAAACAACTGCGACTGCGCGCGAGTTTATCGCCGAAATTATGTTTCTAGCATTCAGCTTTGAGGACAATACTTTTCTCACTCGCCGCAGATTCTCTCTTGTCCTTTCGTTCATGTCGTTTATTATTATTATTATTATTATTATTATTATTATTATTATTATTATTATTATTATTATTATTATTATTATTATTATTATTGTTATTATTAATGATAATAATAATAATATTTTTCCTTCGTAATATATTGTAGGTAAATATGCACCGATGTCTTTAGTCATCTGTTAAGCCACAAGAACCTCTGACAGATATTACTTTCCTTCAGATGTGAGCAGTATCCAATAAGGCTACTTTTTGAAACACATCAATCTTGCATGGGATTTACAGTTGCCTTTAGAAGTCTTGAAGTTTCAATGGGATTGAGCCCAATGTTCCGATCACCACTGGTATCACTTTCATATTACACTCTCGCATTCCATACAGCCTCGCTACATACAGTCTTGCTATTCCCATTTTCAAATCATAGTCCTAGAGTATCGTTACTTTTCTATCCACCGGCATAATTTTTCTTGGTACACCCTCATACCAGTTCTCTGTCACTTCGTATTGGTATCTAAGACATAAGAGCCAATGAAAATACACACACAATTTATCGTGGAGACGCTTCCATACATTTTGTGCAAATCTCTCACAACCACTTACCAAGTGGATCACATTTTCCACGCTCTTTCCACTTCTAGGTGTCAGAAGTTTCCTATATGTTATATATATATCTATCTATCTAATATATATAAAACATTTTTTTGCCTCAAAATATTTTCATTTCCAAGTGTGTTATTAAAAATATAATTATTACCTATGCTAGTAAAAGGGGAGAAATTTAAGGTGACATGAATTGTTACTTCTATATAATCCATTGATGCACTCCTCATTAATTTTGTTTACATTTACAATCATCAAGCGATGTTTACATCAATAGATTTCGAACTCAGAACATATATCACATTTGCCATTTGCCAAACGCTCTAACGATCTTGTCTATCAACTGACCTTATATTATATAAAATGGCATTTTCTCCAAATTAAAGGAGTTGATTGCACAGTATTGTTGCCCCGTTTTTCTTATAAAATCTTATTAGAGAATGCTGGCTGGATCCGAATATTTTGTGTGAAATTAGACGTAAACTGTGGAAGCCAAATCGAACGGAATTATTCATGTAACAACCGAATTTATATCTAATTTTACACAATCTATTGTGCTTTAGGTGCCTTTACTAGATCGACACTTGTAGAAGTATTAGAATAAAATACTAATATGCAGATAGCATTAATGTCACAGTTACTTCTTCCCTTTAATCAAACATTCGTGGAGGCTATACTAAACCATTATGGGTGGATGATAACTTTCCTCGTCTCAGCCGTAATGAAAGTGCAAAATAAAAAATACACTGATTTTTTTATGTTTTTCGTTTATGGCTCTATACACGTCTAGTAGTATTGTTTGCTTTTAACTTACACTTCTACTTCATGTCTGAGTGGTTTGCAATAGAAGACCACTCAGGTGCAAAAACAATTGTTTTAATAAAAAAAAGCATCCAACTCCTCATAGCAAATAAAATTACAATATACTTCTATTATTATGGATTCATGTCTGCACATCTGTGTATGTATGAGTGCGTGTGTTTGTGTGCGTATGTGTGTGAGTGTGTGTGTGTGTGCATGTGTACGTGTTTGTGTGTGTGATGTTGTCTCGGTGTGAGGATTACTTGTCATTTTCAAATAATGTAATCTGCTTAATGAGAATTGCACAGACACACCACACACACACACACACACTTACACACATATACACATACACATATATATACGCATGCGTATGTATATATGTGTGTGTTATGCATGTATGTATATTATGTCATACATATGCACACACTACATGCATGCATACATACATATATATATATTGCAAACACACGCGCAGGCACACACACGCACACACACGCACACACACACACACACGCACACACATACACACACACACACACACACACACATATATATATATATATATATATATATATATATATATATATATATATATATATATATATATATATATATATATATATATATATATACATACATACACCCACATATGAATAGCAAACACTCACGCACAGAAATATATATTCACACTCACAAATACGCATAAAGAAAAAAAAAATCATGGAAATAAATCAGCAAAATTTACATTAACATAATGACCTTTTTTTAAAGTTGCATTCCTATTTTCAATGACATTTCAAGCTAAATGAGCTAATTTCTCATATAAAAATATTTTATTCTGAAAGTCAAAAGACCCATTTTGCTAAGTCAATCAATCATTTGAATGAGAAGTCATTAGTAGCTTGAATTTAATTAATTACGTCCCATAATTACTCTGCTTGACTGTTAAGTATTGCTTGCTCAACTGAATGTAAAATAATTACAAAAACGAAAAATTTGAAGAAAATGTCACGAAACACAAATATGATGGAAATATTTTGTTAGTCTTTGTGTTCAATAGTTCCTGTAGCGCAAAAGATCTTTCTGGTTTAGCTTTAGTGCCATATCAAGTAACCCATTTTACGCTTATATGAACTCTAATGAAAGTGTATAGCAACAAAATATCGTTCACTTCCTTAAACTTGCTTCAAACACAATAAGGTACAACATAGATCTACATATATATCTTTACACAGTAGTCTCAATGATTATAAGGAGAATGATCCTTTCTATATAATATTATGTTAACATTGGAAATATGGAATTGAAATAAGAAATATTTATAAAACATGCACATAAATCCTATATTTGTTTTTCGTTTTGTTTTTATCCAATTATTATGAAGTTGTTAAAATGTCTAGACGGTGTTAATAATGTATAGTACTATTTCAATCATTTTAGAAACCAGCAGTATGATATACCCTGTGATTCAGATCTTAGACATTTTATAAAATAACAGATTTTATTATAGGTTGAATTTGTTACGACTTGGAGAATACTCGTGTATATTTTACTCTTTCTTTATACATTGTGATTAGTTTAGCAATATAGTGTTTACATAGAGGATAATATCTGTTTCTATGTGCTTCTATGATATTCTACATTGTCAAATATTTAAGTAGTCAATAATTTCATTTTAACCACAGAAACATTCCTTATACATACCTAGGTGTATTCTCTGAGGTGTAAATATTAGTTTCAAGCTCCCATTTCCGGTGGCTATATATCATATCTACAAATACCTCGCCATATCGTCGTTCACCTATCACAGTTCAACTATCACGCTTTATTATTTAAGCTTACTTCGATTCTCTCGTGGTGTTCTTTCGCATTTAAAATAAAATAGATATATACAAATCATAAATTACAGTACTTCGCTGATTGTCAACTATTACGCGAGCTTTCAAACATAACAACAGCGATAGTCGGTCGAGGGATTACTTTATGTATGTTTATATATATATATGTGCTTTAATGCAATTCCAGTGTCATACCAGCAATCCAACAATCCAATAATACTAATCCGCATATACAAAAACAGCCACACTAACAATCTAATATACTTCCTTCATCACCTGCCCCATGAATATCATTGTGGTTTCGACACCTGAGCAGTACCATTCAATCCGGTGGTGTCAATAGCACTATAATAAGTGTTGTTTGGGAACAAAAAACAAAAGAAAGAACTTTCAAACATATTTATACATTCATGTACACATATATACAAACAATATATATATATATATATATATATATACATATATCATTAATAAATGATAGGGCAGCCCAAAAATGTTTGAAATTTAATTTACCACCAGTGGTCCAACGAGAATAAAAATTAGTCAATAGACTATATATATATATTATTCATTAAAATACAGAGATGCCTATAATAGGACATCTAATCCGCTAGAAACAACAGTAAAAAACTCTATACCACAAAAATAGGGATAATTTCGAAAGAGAATGAAAAAAAAAAAAATTACCAGTCTATACTCTGTACCATGGTCTCAAGTTATTTAGCAAGATAAAAATATACCTTGCTCGGTAACTATCTTCAGCAGAGTACCACGACAAGCGTGTAAACACGAGTCATAAGAAAACACGACCCGTGTTTACATGCTTAATTTTTCAAAATTTACCGCGCATGTGCGCTTTAACTTATTTTTAACTTTTTTTTTGCTGCCCTATGATTTATTAATGATAATATATTTTTGGCTAATTTCTGAAAGAAAATGGGCTTTTGTTATATATATATATATATATATATATATATATATATATATATATATATATATATATATATAATAAAATGAGAGCAGGAAAATGACATCAAATTAATCATCACACAAGATATACGTCCAATATAATATTGTATTAATAGATGTATAAATATATAAAGAACGATTATTTAGATAGTTTAAAAGTTTAAAATACCTTACGATCGCTTCATGGATGCATTATTCATATCAATCTAAAATTGATAATCATTATTAGGTAATACATCCACTCGTCAGAGAAAAATAGAATGAATATCTGTGTAGTGAATCGAATGCTATTTAAAAATATATGAAAAAGATGCTGTTTAAAGATGTTGTTTAAAAAGTTACTGGCATAGATATCTGTTGGTACAATCTTGTGCTAACAAGTTTGAAGAAATAATATACATCATAAACACATACATTTTCTATCTGTCTTTGTACAAAAATGTCGCTTTACATGTTATTATATAAACAGGATATTTTAACGAATAAAAAGTGTTGAATGGTACAACAATGCACTATAATACAAACAATAGTCTATATAGCTGTTGTAATTTAGTCATCCATAGTCTGATATAATATTTTGGAATAAAATTTCTTCTTCAGATAGTGTCTAATAAATATCAATGGGGGACTGGATCTCGTGGGGTCGAAGCTGAACCCAAACGCCATTCCATTTGTTTTGTCATTTGTATTCCATTCGATTATATAATTTCATATTAAAATTTTAACTCATGGTAGGCAATAAAGAATTAATGGATCACACATACACATTAAACAGAACAGACTTATGGGATTTATATTTACACACTGCCATTATGTATTACCGCATAGGATTTTACCTCGGATGTATGTTATTTCTTCAAGATTTTAGCACAAGATTGTACCAACGCATATCTATGCCAGTAACCTGTTTAACAACATTTTAAACATGTCTGTGATATATTTTAAAATAGCATTCGATTGCCTATACGGAAATTCACTCTCTTTCTCTCTGACGAGTGGATGATAATGATTATCAATTTTAGATTCCATTGTGAAGGATAATACATTCATGAAACGATCGTAAGATCTTTTAAACTTTTTACATAATTATACTTTTTATATTTATACATCTATCTAGTAATACAATGTTATTGCAGACGTATATCTTTTGTGATGATTTTTTTATGTACTTCTCCGGGTGTAATTTTATAATATAATATATAATCGCTAAGTCGAATATTATATATATATATATATATATATATATATATATATATATATATATATATATATATATATATATATTTAAATAAAAGCAATATGGCGAGGAAAAGAGTGCAAACGATAATATGTATGAAAATTCATATAATGAAGGATAACACTGAAGTTATCAACATATTAAACTGCAAATGACAAGTAGATCGCTACTATACGAAGGATGAGATTGTAAGGATCATATATTTTTATATACCCCTAAATGATAAATTCCAACAGGCATTCGTATAATTTCTTTCGAATTCCCTGGGAAACAAATTTCGATACATCCATGGCAGTAACTCGTTGCTCCACGTGGAATTTATTCTTTGTAAGTGAAATATGAAGCCAACACTACGCAACGCCACCTGCATGAGAGAGGTTAATCACGTTGGTGTTCGAAAACGCAGTGAACATTAAAGTTTGTAAATATCCAGAAAGCGAAGAAAGAAAGTGATTCTTCCTCGACTAATATTATATGTAATATTGTATACAACCTAGTAATATTAATAGGTTACCTCCATGTCGATAGTTTCGTTAGCTGCATCCGTTATTGAATTAGTATGAAACATTAAATGCATTACGGAGTTACTACACATACTTACTTAAATAATTGAATGATAATTGACATTCAATAATATATATTATTGTTAAATAGTTTTATAATTTTCATTCCATTTATTACGATAAATGGAGCAAAATTTATCCGTTTTGTCATTCTATGCA
>NC_142932.1:58823038-58835538 GCF_046866305.1 Octopus bimaculoides | reverse complement strand
ATTAACACAGGCTCCTGCCATTCAGCCATAATGTTCAGAAACGTGGTTAAGGGTGTCAGCAGGAAAATCTCCAGCTTGTCTCCAAGCAAATATATCTTTGATACTGCCGCCCTATACCACAACCAGTCGCTGGCTGCCTGCGGCTTCAGAGATAATGTTAGTTACATGGCAGACACTACATCGCCCAAGAAATAGCGCCACGTTCTCTTTAAACGTTAAGACCCGAGTAGGTAAGATCTTCCTCAGTTTAGATGATAGATACTCTCCTCGCACCAACAGATTCAACAAAATATTTAATGGGCATAGCCTGAGATTATCCTTTAACTGTACACCTAGCTTAAAAAGCGTTTTAGTAGGTAGGCAGAATTTTCATGCAGGGGTAACACAACATTGTCCACTGTACATCTACTACAATAGGGAGATAGTTGTTTACGATGTAGAAGTTACAGCAACGGAATTCAATGGACAACTGAGCGTGCGGATGTATATGGGGCAACCGAAGGCCCACTGAGAACCTGATTTAATAACCACAAGTCCTTCTTCAACATCCCAGAGACACGTAACTCTACAACTCTAAGCATGGACCTCTGGGCTTTTAAAAACGCGCTACGGAGAACAACATAAAGTAAGAAGATACTACAAAAATTTAAGCCCTACTTCAATAGTAGAAGGAAGTACATATTATGCCTGGCTGAGAAGTGAA
Organism: Octopus bimaculoides; assembly: GCF_046866305.1. Lineage (NCBI taxonomy): Eukaryota > Metazoa > Mollusca > Cephalopoda > Octopoda > Octopodidae > Octopus > Octopus bimaculoides. The sequence continues at coordinate 58,834,835 of NC_142932.1, read as the reverse complement.
CCATTTTAAAATGCATCCAACACCCGGATGTCTACCTGAATAGCAGGAGTGAGCTGTTTAATCCTTGCCCGCATGAAAGGAAGTACATACTATCGTACCTTTGCACCCAACCATGACTGTGACCACACATTACTTGCCGCGACTCTCCGTGAACGACCTTTCACCAATGACATCGGACCCCGCAGAAAGTGAGTGCCCAGAGCACACACCAATGCACCCATGTACATGCTCCCACATCCCTATAAAGCGGACACTCCAATAAATACCCTGCACCCAAATTGTACCCTATATACTTACACAGACCCACACATTCACATTAAACACCGTTAAGATTTTTAAAAAACCACGACTTTATCACTTACAGAAAGAAAACACACCAACGAACACAGCCAAATATAGTTGCAAACAGAAAAAATCATGCATATGAAACCACTACATATATCACATCCTCAGCCCCACAAGAGGACCACACCTTCCGCACTTCAAGACAACCCTTACCGGCTTCACAGCATACCCAACCAGGGGTCGTAACTCCGTACCTAAACACCTGGCCACTTTTCGTTTCATCACCGTTTTTCCCAGCAGCCGTTGACCGCTTGTGCTAATCCATCTCCGACAATAGAGAACAATGATTATAGTCCCTTCCATCTTGGCTAACCCTGATGAGTATAAAAATATACAATCGGAGTGTTACTTAACACTCCATTGTATTCTTCACGCGCAACCAATTAATAAGACAAGCCGTGATGGATATTTCATATTATTTCATATTATACATCTCAGATCATATGTATACATATATATATATATATATATATATATATATATATATATATATATATATATATATATATATATATATATATATATATATATATATATATATATATATATATATATATATATATATATATATATATATATATATATATATATATATATATATATATGCATTTTTATATTATTAATGAATTCATAAAATTATCAATAATATTCGTAGGAAATGAATATTTAATATTTCGAAAGATATCCGATATGACATGGTAAACTAATAAATTTTAAATTTAAAATATACGAAATATAAATATAAATATATCAAGGTAGATAAAGATACATGTGAATATAAATGCATATAAAAATTTATGCGTAATTAAGCATGAATATTATAAAGTCTAAAATTTAAAAAAATCTAAAAGTAAAAAAATTTTTAAAGTTAAACATCTGACGATCGTTTCGCGGATATTAATATAATCACAATGTAATCAAAAGATCAGCATATTATCATAATTATGCTCTTCAGAGATGAATTAATATCTTTAATAATTTTTTAATTAATATTACATATACCATTATTTCTTAATTCATCTCTGAAGAGCGAAATTATGATAATATGCTGATCTTTTGATTACATTAATATAAAAATGCACATACATATATATATTCATACATACTAATAGACAGATATTCACATACATATCTACTTACATTTACATACTCTTTAACTCTTTACCGTTGCGATTCTTGAATTTTCAGAACAAAGCTGAATTATATTCTTGCGTGATTTACTGCCTTTCTCCACAAGCAAGCTACCTAATACGTAGCTACGTACCTATCAATTTACCTGCCTGCCTACCTACCTACCTACCTACCTACCTACCTATATTCCTACCTACCTACCTACCTACATACATACATACATACATACATGACGACTGCTCCATCTTGACAGACGATAGCCATCCCATCAACAATCCGCACATATCATCACGCAGTACAATTACTCCGTTGGTGAGCCCTCAAGTGACCTTGAAGTCCGGCTGCTGAGCGACAAGGTCTCCAGCACAGATGACAAATGTTCAGGCCTCTCGATCCTTGCCCGCTGGTATCTGATTCTAAGGAAACGCTTCTGTGAACCAGCATATGTCTCTTAAGTCCGGGTATTATTTTACAAACCTTGTGACATATGCCACAGGTCACAGAAGGCGGTTGGTATTTAGGGTGCCTGGAATTTCTACCCTCATGTGTTTTCATGGGATTCACATATCCTGCTTTTGACAGAAGAACGCGATCACACACAATACACATCCTATGCTCTCCATTGTTTACAATTTTTCCCTTTCGACAGGCCTGCTTAAGCTCAAGTTGCTGAAACATCTTTTCCTCCCAGACATCACAGCTCGTCTTGACAACAGCTCTCCACTTGCTTCGATCCAGAACATCTCCTTCCCAATCACTTTCATACATATCTAGTTTTTTCAGGTTTGGCTTAATGCAATCTTTATACCTCTTTCTCGGTTTCTGCCGCGGTCGCTCACCAGAGCTGAGCTCACCATAAAATAAGTGCTTCGCCAAACGATCATCCTTTATTCTAATTACATGCCCAGTCCATCTCATTTGGGCCAGGATAATATGTTTTTCAATTGAGCTACAGTGCACCCTGCGCAAAACCTCTGTATCTGCTACGAAACTCTTCCATTTTACTCCTAGGATGCGTCTTAGACACATTTTTATGAGACCTTTCTAGCATCTTTACATGGCGCTTGTAAGTGGTCCATGTTTCGCCTGAATAAAGAAGTGCAGTCAATACACACGCTTTGTAGATGCTGATTTTTGTCTGCAGGGAGATATCTCTATCAGCCCATACTCGCTTTTCAAGCTTTCCAAATACAGCACTTCCCTTCGCTATTCGATAGTATATTTCTGCATCAAGACCACCATCCCTTGACAGTGTGGTTCCAAGGTAAACAAAGGTGTCAATGACTTCTAATCTTGTTCCGTTCACAAAGATGTTTGGTTCAGTATATATTTGTCCAGGTGTGGGGGTAAACATTACCTTGGTTTTTCTCAGACTTACTGTGAGTCCAAAATATGTACTTGCAGTGGAAAATCTATCCATTAAATGTTGCATATCTTCCTCTGTGTGTGCCAGCAAGTCAGCATCATCGGCATAGAGCAATTCTCTGACAAGTACTCTGAAAACCTTTGCCTTACAGTTAAACCTGGTCAGATTAAATATGCTACCAGATGTCCGGAATCTGATTGCGATTCCCCTGTTACAATCCTCAAATGCATACCAAATCAATGTGGCAAAATATATAGAGAAAAGTGTAGGGGCATGAATATCTCCCTGTTTTACACCGTTGTCCACTGAAAATTCATCAGATAGATTACCATTAAAAACTACCTGAGCTTTCATGTTGCTGTGCAAGTTCTCGAAGAGGTTCACAAAATGTGTCGGGCAACCAAGTTTGCACAAAACAATCCACAGTGCGTCCCTGTTTGCCGTGTCAAATGCCTTAGATCTACAAAAACCTGGTATAGTGGCATTTGTTCCTCTAAATATTTCTCCTGCACCTGCCTTGCAGAGAATATCATATCCTTTGTTCCCTGCTCGGGTCTGAAACCACACCGTTCCTCAGGAATCACATGTGGACACACATTCTCCACGAGACGTTCTAACATGATCCTCGAAAGTATCTTCCCAGTATGTGCCAGGAGAGTTATTCCTCTGGAATTACCACACACTGATTTTGGTCCCTTACCTTTGTATATAGGGATTAGAATGCCGTTTATCCATTCCAGTGGCACAGAAGACTCAGTCCAAACTTGACACAACAGGCTATGAATTTCGGTGGAGTGTGATCCCCACCTGCTTTCAGAATTTCAGCTGGAATACCATCCAGCCCAGGAGCTTTGTTGGATCTCAGTTTCCGTATTGCCAGTTTTACTTCTTCAATGGAAGGCGCATCGTCCATGTGTTGCATAATCACTCTTTGGGGGACATTATTTATGACATCCATGTTCACTACAGATGGATTATGGAAAAGTTCCGCAAAATGCTCGCTCCATCTGCTCATTATTCCAGGAGGATCCTTAATAACCTCATTTCCGTCTTTTGATTTCAAGGGAACATACGTTGAGGACTGCGGTCCAAAAGCTTGTCACAATAAGCCGTACATGTCTTTCCTTTCATAAGATGCCTGTATTTCCTCAGACAAATTACTCCACCAGGTATCTTTCAGCCTCCTTAATTCCTTTTGCAGTTCTGCTTTCTGCGCTCTGTATACCTTTTCTAGTTTTTCTTTGCCCTTAATGTTTGTGTTAAGAAGTTTTTCATAAGTATACTTCTTTGTTGCCAGTAGCTCATTTACCATTGCATCATTGGAGTCAAACCAATCTCTATGTTGTCTCCTCTTAAAACCCAGGACATCCACTCCAGCCTTATATAATCCTTCTCGAAAAGATTGCTATGAACCTTCAAAATGAAAATTTATGCATCTATCCCGAAATAGTTGTGAGACCTGTGGCTGTTTAAGTTGTCCTGCATCAATTTTTTGGGGGACTCGCACACCTGCACTGCGCTTTCTTGTACGAACCCTGAATTTGAACTTAGCCCTAACCATTTTGTGATCAGTATCACAATCAGCTCCTCGCAATACTCTGAGACTACACAAATCCTGTAGGTCAGATTTCCGAGTTAATACAAGGTCAATCTTGTGACCTTGCTTTGATCTTTGATGAATCCAGGTGACTTTATGTTTCAGCTTATGGTGAAAAAATGTGTTCCCAACAGCCAACCGTAGTTCAGAGCACATTTGTAGCAGGTGTAAACCATTTTTGTTCACCTTACCTATTCCATACCGCCCAAGTACATTCCAAGCACTATTGTCCCTGCCAACACGTGCATTGAAGTCGCCGAGCACAACAAACTTCTCATTCTGAGGGACTGAGAGGATACTACTTCTAAGTTCCTCATAGAATGCATGGATATTTTCTTCATTTGCTGAGAGTGTGGGAGCATAGATGGAGAAAACAGTCACAAAGCGTCCACAAGAGAGAGGGATCCGGAGTTTCATCATGCTGTCATTTATACTTTGTGGTTGTTCTAGGTCTTTCAGTAAATTACTTCTAATTGCAAACCCAACACCACCTTCCCTTTTCTCTCCCTTTGGCCTCCCAACCCAGAACACTGTGAAGCCGGTTGCTCTTTCAACAAGATGATCTTCACCTGAACATCTTGTTTCAGATAGAGCTGCAATATCAACATTAAGACGTCTCAGCTTCTTAGTTACTAGAGTTGTTCTTCTTTCAGGCCTATCCGCACGATCCAAGAGAGTTCTGACATTCCAGCATGCCAAGTTAAGTAAAAGCTTTTTCCCCTCATACTTTTTATTATTGCTTATATTTCTTCGTTCGTTCCTGCTATATTGAACCACCGTTAGCCGCAGTAATCTAACCAGCAGAGTGCGGACAGACAATTTCTAATGCACCTTTTCTAGCACCTTCCCAGTATATCCAGGTGAGCAGTGTTCTCCTTAAAAGGGCTGCTCAGACACAGGATTCTCCACCGGAAACAGCCCCTGTCCATGAAGACATGTTAGCGATGTTAAGATAAGAACCCTGCCGCCTTATGTGCAGATTTGTAACTGTATGCTTCCAACCGGTCAAGTCTGCATACGTCGCCACTCCTCCATCGCCACAGGACTTTTCTCTCCTCCTTTCTTCTTTCTTCCTCTCCTCTCTTGCCCTACTCGTTCCTTTTTCCTTCCTCCCCCCATCCATCCTTCCCCCTCCTCTCTCTCTCTTTCTTGTCCCTAATTTTTTCTCGGGTCATACTAAGATGACTGTTATTTGACAGTGTTTTGTCTTGTTGGGGTCATCTGTACTTCATTAGATGTTAGTGACAAACGCTTGTACAACACCTTTGCCACTCTCTAGGTCAAAATAGTATAATCCAGTGACAAGCGAGAGCAAGATGACTAGTACTAAGTTGACTGCAGGTTTTATATCAGCGTATCCTCTCCTAGGCTTTTCCTCAAAAGGAGACTGCAAGCCAGCAGTGGTAGATCAATTTGAATTCGGAGTTTTATTCTTCTATACTGGTTGTCCTAAACACGACCTCAAAAAACAAAAAAATAAGGTGCCCAGTCTGCTCCCACAGAAGTCATGGACCTGGTTTTATATCGGGTTGTCCTTCTCCTAGAAGAGTTGCCTTCACTTGGCTAATGGGCCTCATCTACCCCACATATTAAAAAAAAACAAAAAAAAATAAAAGAGAATATAATAAGTACATAGAAAATACATAGAAAAGTCAATATAAAAGATGTAGATATGAAATGAGAAAAGTAAATGCAATGGAGATACATATAAAATATAAAATATATATAAAAACGATGTGTAAAAAACACACATAAATAAGATGTGTAAAACACATAAAGATACATAAAAAGTAAATATAAAAAAATATAAAAAATAAATATAAATATAAATATATATGCATATATATTAATAACACCAAGAAAGAAATCGGAACAAGGCTAGTTTCACTTAAAAAATAATGCAAAAAAATATACATACAAGTTGTTTATTTTATGGAGAGATAAACTATCTAGAATTGAATTATGCAATGAGTCCATCCCTTCTATCCAATATACAAAATAGAGAATCTATGTATTTAGAGAAATAAGAGTCGTCCAAAAGAAAGGAAAGGTGGAACAGATGAACCGGTATTAAAAAAAAAGGTTAAATTGATTCTTGGTTAGACGCCAGGCCTAAATTGTTTCCAAACTGAATATACATTAATTAAGTTGATGTAATGACGAAAAAAACTGGTATTCATCGCCAATGTTTTGCCTATATGCTTCTTTTCTCCTCATTAGTATTCAAAAATGATGGCGTCTTTTTCATCATATATTCTACAATTTCTGTTCATATATATATATGATTATATGTACGCACACAGAGAGATACACACACGCACGCACACAAGCACGTATATACATACACACATATTTATATATATACCTATTATATATCTGTCTACCTATCTACAATTCAATCTTATACTCTCTCTCTCTCTATTTCCATATATATACATACACACACACACACACACAATATATATATGTATATATATATATATATATATATATATATATATATATATATATATATATATATATATATATATGTGGATAGATAGAGACATACATACATATATATATATATATATATATATATATATATATATATATATATATATATATATATATATATAGATAGATAGATAGATATATAGATAGATAGATACATACATACATACATACAAAAATATATACATACATGCATACAAACATGTACATGTATAAATAGAAACCATACATGTACTGAGAGTAGCAAAAAATTCTATAACAAGAAGCATGTATAATATTATAATATATTGACGCTGTCATTGATTTTTCTCCGGAAAGAATTTACCTTGTTTTCTTGGCAACATTTTGTTTTCTAATTTACAGATTTGCACCAGATAATGAATAAAGCAAATAAGGTAGAAAGATTGCCAAATTTCCCTACGCATATATAAAATTTTTTTTCAAACGTTTTCCGATCCTGTGCATTTCTGTCTCATCGCATTGATGATAGTTTGTGTGTGTATGTTGTGTGGGGTTGGTGTCGGGATGTGGGGATGTGTGTGTATGTATTTACCTATATATATATATATATATATATATATATATATATATATATTATGTATATATGTGCGTATAAATATTGATATCTACATATATATTCGTATCTCGTTGTCAGACGTATATATACATATATATATATATATATATATATATATATATATATATATATATATATATATATATATATATATATATATATATATATATATATATATATATATATATATATATATATATAAATATATATATGCATATATATATGTATATATATATATATATATACACATATATTCATATATATATATATATATATATAGATATATATACATATATATATATATATATACATATATATATATATATATATATATATATATATATATATATATATATATATATATATATATATATATATATATATATATATATAAAAATATATATAAAAATATATATATGTATATATATATATATATATATACACATATATTCATATATATATATATATATATATATATACACATATATTCATATATATATATATATATATATATATATATATATATATATATATATATATATATACTTTATTTAAAAGCAGCAAAAATATAACAAAAAAAACCGTTACTCTGAGTTTCACGTTCCCGTTCATCGGACAGTTTTGTTAGAAATGGAGTCTCCATTTCTAATAAAACTGTCCGATGAACGGGAACGTGAAACTCAGAGTAACGTTTTTTTGTTATATTTCTGCTCCTTTTAAATAAAGCATATTACTCTACCTCTGGTATTTGAGTACTCTTTTTTCCACCTTGTTGCACATCTCATTTGCTTACTCCGGTATATATATATATATATATATATATATATATATATATATATATATATATATATATATATATATATATATATATATATGTATATATATATATATATATATATATATATATATATATATATATATATATATATATATATATATATATATATATATATATATATATATATATATATATATATATATATATATATATATATATATATATATATATATATATATATATATATATATATATATATATATATATATATATGTATATATATATATATATATATGCAGGTTGTCCCAAAAGTGACTGTATTGACTCTCTTGCGGTATAGGCAATTGACCCGTCTTGTTGGAACCATATGTGAGGTCTACGTTGAATGGCCTTCTCATTCCCCAGACCTGACTACCTCGGAATTTTTCTTCTGGGGATACCTGAATTCGAGGGTTTCCGTCAACAAACCGGAGAACCCGGAGCAACTGAAGCAGGACATCTATAGAAAAATCATAAAAGAGGCGTCTGAAAAAATTTAGGTAGCTATGCTGAAAGTTCTGGAAAGAACACGGGCTTGCACAGCTGCAAACGGATGCCATTTAAGCGATGTCATTTTTCGTATGTGATATAGTCATGTTGCAAAATTGGATAATTCATATTCATTCCCGCTATGTCCTTTATATAGTATTAACATTTTATATTTTATGCATCTATTTGTAAATTCATGGACGTTATTAAAAATTTAATCCCATCAGTTAGTTCTGGGACACACTGTATATATATATATATATATATATATATATATATATATATATATATATATATATATATATATATATATATATATATATATATATATATATATATATATATATATATATATATATATATATATATATATATATATACATATATATATATATATATATATATATATATATATATATATACATATATATATATATATATATATATATATATATATATATATATATATATATATATATATATATATATATATATATATATATATATATATATATATATATATATATATATATATATATATAGGCGTAGGAGTGGCTGTGTGGTAAGTAGCTTGCTTACCAACCACATGGTCCCGGGTTCAGTCCCACTGCGTGGCATCTTGGGCAAGTGTCTTCTACTATAGCCTCGGGCCGACCGAAGCCTTGTGAGTGGATTTGGTAGACGGAAACTGAAAGAAGCCCGTCGTATGTATGTATATATATATGTATGTGCTCGTGTGTTTATGTCCCCGTAACTTAGCGGTTCGGCAAAAGAGACCGATAGAATAAGTACTAGGCTTCTAAAGAATAAGTCCTGGGGTCGATTTGCTCGACTAAAGGTTGTGCACCAGCATGACCACAGCCACTTGGCTGAAACACATAAATAAATAAAATATATATATATATATATATATATATATATATATATATATATATATATAGAGAGAGAGAGAGAGAGAGAGAGAGAGAGAGAGAGATAGATAGATAGATAGATAGATAGATAGATAGATGGATATATAGATATAGGTAAAGTAAGTACCAATACAGATGAATAATTTTCCGTAGGTGTAACGTTCACTACGCTACCCCACCTATTGGCCCATGAAGAATTTCGAGGGTGGTGTGACATGAACATTGACAAAATAAGGGACTTCCAATGACTCAGATTTTATTTCGGAGATTCTTTTTCTCTTACCTAGAATACCATCCAATGATAAAGATCTTCTATCTGACCATGAAGTAAGCTATCCCATTCCAGACACCAAACCCACACTCAAACACTCTCTAAAGTGTTCAAATTTCACTCCGGTGACCGAAGCGCAGTAGCTCATTCATACACAAAAAGAAGAAAAGTATATGTGATTTGCAAATGTGAATGAAATTTGAATATAAATATGTACATAGATATTATTTAAATTGAAATATAAATAATATGTATATACGTATTATGTATATATATATATATATATATATATATATATATATAAATATATATATATATATATATATATATATATATATATATATATATATATATATATATATATATATATATCACGACTTTTCCTGGGGTGCTATTTAGTTTGTCATGGCCTGGATCGATAATGGCCGAAACCAGTCTATTATCTGAGTTATGTATGTTGAGGTTGTGGACATAACTACATAAGACTGTGAAGTAGGACACTGAGTCGGAGAATCGCACTACATAAGGAACAGTTCCTGCAAATATTGGCAATTAATAATAGAATATTATCCTTATTTTACAAACACTGTCTTAATGCTGTGTCTAAGAGTAAAACATATTTTGCTTTTTTAAGGTGATGCCAGTTGTCAAAGTTCGTCCTGTATTGTATTTGTCTACATTGCAAGGTTTCCCAAATGTCATGTTTTCTTTTGTGTATGAATAGCGTAGTGGGCAGCAATGCACAGGTTCTGCCTTGCCTAAACTAGAGGACAAAAAAACGGGGATATCAAGCCTTGTGGTCCTATATAATTTCTAAGGACTCCTCTTCCATAAGCCATATGGACTACAGTTCTGATTAATGGGTACCAGCTTAAGATTATATTCAGTTACATCAAACCCTGTGAAGTACGTGTCGCTAAGAAAATCTTTACAGAGTGAAGAGATTATAGCCGACTGATTATATTATCAAGTTTTACAATGTAATTCACTTCAATCTCACCAATCAGATCACAACATATAAATCGAATTGGATTTCTTTCCTCTGACATAGACGATTCAGGAGCCCTGAATCATGTGCAATTTTGTCCATCATTCGTGGCATTTCTATGGTTGCTCTGGTAACTAATAAATCAAAATGAGAGTAACACACACATTTACGCGTATCTGTGTGTTTGATTAATTACATGCCTGCCCCCGACTTGAGGTTTATATTTTTAATTTTTGGATAACATATTCCTTTTCTGACCTACGATACTTTGTAAGTCATGACTTCGATTTTTCTGCAGCTAGGAGGCAGGTTTCACTACTAACCTTCCTATTTGGTCAAACAATGGTAACTTTCCCGGAAATAATGTTTATAACGCCAAAAATATTTACCTACCATTTTTTCTCTCTGAATTTGTTCGGCGTTAGTGATTCATACTTGATAAAAAGTCATGTTAAAAATGTTAATCTTGTGTTTTATTCCTGTAACATCAGTTTTTCCCCTTTTCCGCGGCGTACTGTTGGAATTATTTGTCTTCGTCCTACTAGTCTTGGATCTTCTTTTACGCAGAAAGCAATATGAAACCTCAATAATTATGATGACGATGGTGATGGTGAATACACACACATACACAGATACACACAGACACACACACATATATATATATATGTATGTATTCATATCTATTGATATACCACGTGTGTTAGAAAAGAAGATATTTGTATATTAAATTAGATACGAGGACAAATAGACAAGTATGAAACTATGTATACATACATATGAACATTGGTATACGTTGAATAACCTCCAGAACA
>NC_142932.1:58788038-58820538 GCF_046866305.1 Octopus bimaculoides | reverse complement strand
AGAGCGCACTCCTGCTCTTAGATCTTTAAATCCACACAAACAACTCTTTTTGAGAATATCTGATGTGATAGGTTTCTTTCTGTGAATGTTTGCAGAAGTGACTGCTGGTATATGTTTATATAAATATTCTTGCATGATACTCTGTATTTGCCCTCAACTATAGCTCTTCATGTTTCTATTTTGATAAGCATTGATTCATTTTATAATACTAGTTAAATCATATATAGATAGATAGATAGATGTGAATGTGTGTGTACCTATTATATATATATTCTTTTATTTTTTACTTGTTTCAGTTATTTGACTAAGGCCCTGCTGGAGCACCCCTTTTAGTCGAACAAATCGACCAAGGACTTATTCTTTGTAAGCCTAGTACTTATTCTATCGGACTCTTTTGCCGAACCGCTGATTTACGGGGACGTAAACACACAAACATCACTTGTTACGCGATGGTGGAGGACAAACACACACAAACATACACACACATATATTTGCACACATACGACAGGCTTCTTTCAGTTTCGGTCTACCAAATCTACTCACAAAGCTTTGGTTGGCTGGGGTCTACTGTAGAAGACACTTGTCCAAGGTGCCACGCAGTGGGATTGAACCCGGAACCATGTGGTTGTGAAGGAAGTTACTTACCACACAGAGACGCTTTTGAGCCAATTTTGCTGGCTAATCTGTTCTTCAATTGATTTGCAGTCAGCTTTGTAGGCGTTCGGGCTGCATAAATTGTACGTGCCATCCATGTGCAATACCCCATTAATTGGTTTTGAATCATACCTTGTCAGTTCTATCGTGTTTTGGTCTGAGAAGATTCTAGGTTATACCGTCTCAGTGTGGATAAGATCTACGTTGGTGCAACAGAGATCTAATATATTATCATTCCTTGTTTCGGAGATTATGGTTTGATTCGGCAAAAAATATTTTCCATACATCAAGTATAGGTTCTGCCTGAATGCGCTCGTTTCCTTTGAGAAGAGAGAGACAGACAGACAGACTGACAGACAGACAGAAAAAAGGAAAATATCCTACCTATTTGAAGTATATGGAAATATTGAGAAAACCCTTCATTTTATATCTTCTGCAATTCAATTATTCTTCTTCTTCTTAATTAATATCCACCTCTGTTTTACTCTTAGTTGAAAAAGTCGAATAGTCTGAAACTGGTACAAAACGTTACAAAATCTATTTTATGATAATACCATTTTAACATTTTTCTCCTTGTGCTATTTTGTCTGTCTGTTCTCTATGCATTCTGAAACGGCTCGACCAAATGAAATCAAATTTTACAAGGTAAAAGTGTCAGATCTCGTGAGTGTCAACATGTAATTTTTTTTCCTTTTAGATTAAAAGAATACAATATTGGCACTGGTTCGGTATTAAGTGTCAAAAGTGAAAGAAAAACATCTATATTGTAATGTGATATAATATCGTTTCACTATTATTCTTTCATCTTTTATGCTAATGTGATAAGCCTATACTATTGTTTTATTGTTATTCTTTCATTTTTCATTCTAATGTGATAAGCCTATATTATTGTTTAACTTTTATTCTTTCACTTTTAATTCTAAACATAGTATTCTTTCGCTTTTAGCCTCTACTTTTTATTCTAATGTGTTAACTCTAAGATCATCTTATTTCTATTATATTTCAAATAAATGAATAATTTATACCCTAATGTGAGCAATATTACGCATTGTCAACTTTCCGACTTTACGGCCACGACAGCAGAATGGTGTGTCAGTGTATGTATGTGTGATGAGTAAACATAACTAACGGCTGGAGGTGAAACTCTTGGCAAATAATGATGATGTAGCATATCCAGGGTATATAAAAATAAACATCTACCGTTTAATTCTCAGTTGATAATTATCGTAGCAGTAGCAAGGTATATACAGTCACATCTTTACTTTTAAATTACCATTTAATACACGCCCTTAATATATACATATTAAGAAATGCATCTAGAAATGTTGTGTCAATGTATGTCTGTTGACTGACATAACGAACAGCTGGAGGTGAAACTCTGGACAAAACACAATGAGGTTGCAGGTCCAAGGTATGTAAAAATGCACATTTACTGCTCAATTACCAGATAATAATTATCGCACCAGTTGCAAGGATGCAAGATATTTACAATTACATATTTACCCTTAAATTCACATGTGCTTAATACATATATTAACAAATTTATCTATAATAATTATTGTGGCATTTACCATTAAATTACCAGTTCATACATGTGCATCTATTTGCTAAATTTACTTAAATTTGGTCAATTTATGTAAAAATGAAGACACACTGCATACATAAAACTGCATACCAAAATAGAGATTAATGTATAAGTTTTACCTATGTTCATAATTTTTGTATACAGTATTGAAAAAAAATATGCCGGCAAAGAAAAGACGTAATTCTCCAAAAAAACAAGTATAAAGCTAGGAGGATTGTAGAAAATCTAAGTCGAGATTCTGAAGATAGAACGGAGATGACACTTTCTCAACATCAGCCAATGCAATGGAATCTCAAGACAGAAGTGAGATGAGACTTCCTCAAGATCAGCAAGGGCATGCAGCAGGATCTTCTGCAAGGCACTTCTATCCAGTCAAAGGATTTCTGAACAATATCAGACAATACAATCTGCGTTTCAAATGACATCGTTTGATGCATCAAAGGAGATAGCTTTATATGGATTTATGCCAAATTTCAAAGACCAAGGTCACGTCTTTCCACGCATTGCTACCTTATTACCCACAAATGAATGAACACATTTCCTCCAAATTTACTTTAAGCGTGATGTAGGATAACGAATCCACAGGAGGGTTTAAAACTTCAGACGATAAGACGTGTTAGACGCAGCGCTGACCACCACAAAGGAAAGTGTATCCACTGAAGGTTTTCGGTGCATTAAAAAAATAACATACACCCCACCAGTTATCCATGACAAGATAGGGGCTGGAATGCTCTAAACAGAAGCAGAACATGTAGCTTAGTCGAATCAGACCACCATTTATTCAACAAATTATTTATCATCAATGATGCAATTTCCCGAGCAAGGTTGGGTATCTCAGCTAATACATTCTTTCATTCTTTTCTTTTACTGGTTTCAGTCATTTGACAACGGCCATGCTAGAGCAACTACTTTAGTCGACCAGATCGAACCCAGGACTTATTCTTTGTAAGCCTAGTACTTATTGTATCGGGCACTTTAGTCGAACAACTAGGTGACGGGGATGCAATCAAACTAGAATCGATTGTCAAGCCATGCTGGGGGAAAAACGCAGACACACAAATATATGCGCACACACACACACATATATGTACATGTACACACACACACATATATGTACATGTACACACACACGCACACACACATATGTGTACATACACACACACATATGTACACACGCACACACACACACACACACATATATACATATATATATATATATATTAGACGGGCTTCATTCAGTTTCCGTCTACCAAATCCGCTCTCAAGGCTTTCGTGAGCCCGAGGCTATAGCAGAAAACATTTGCCCAAGGTGCCATGCAGTGGGACTGAACTCAGAACCATGATGGTGGCAAGTAAGCTACTTATCATACATCTACGCCTGCGCATATATATATATATATATATATATATATATATATATATATATATATATATATATATATATATATATATATATAACACGCGCACACATGGGTTCGAGAAAATACTGGAAACACCTTAAAATCTCAAACAAATTTCTTTTGATATGCGGAACGCCTTTCGTAGTAATTGTAGCTAAAAATATCTTTAGATTAATATTATTAAAAATGTGAGAACATTCTATGACCGTTGTAATTGTTTTGTTTATTTAATTTATTTTATCTATTTGAATTTTGGTCTTGTTTCTATTATGTTTATTATATTCTTAATTTATTAACGCTCACATTTGCAAAATTAGGTTTATTTTAAATCAGTCTATTTTATGATTTGATAGTACTTGCATGAGCATGAAACTTTTGTCTATATATTAGGCAAATACTAACCTGACGGCATTCAGATGCATAAATGTAGCACTGAACCATGCTATTGGGAAGCACGCTTCTTACCACACAGCCACTCTTGCGCCTGGTAAAATACGGAATGCTTCACGAATTCGTGTCATCGTCGTGCAGGGGCTATGCTAGTCTTCTCTGTATCGTTCTAATTTTAGTATGTGTATTGCCGAAGCAATATATATTCTAAATATTTTACATAAAAATATATATAAATGGGTGTGTATATTTGTTTGTGCGTGTGTGTTTGTGTGGTTGTGTGTGTGTCCGTGTGCGTCAGTGTGCGTGTATGTGTATGTTAGTATCGTTCAGAGACAATGAGTGCTTAATACCGCATTTATTGAAATATATACTTTATTTCCAAGTTATCCGACTGTCATTGATTGCATGTTATCTGCATTATAACGCATACTCTCTGTCATATAGCTCAACTTCGTTACCAAGCGGTATCGCTATTCAGGGTTGTTAGAATTGATGTTTAACACGTGACATATTCTTTTCGTATACATAGGGTCTATATCTCTTGTAATCTGGAATATTTTTGTATTGGATAATAATTGTTGGGTTTTAAGAAGAGAATCCTGCGGCTTCAAGCCTTTGAGGATGAAAAAAGAAGTTATAGTGGTTGTGTTTCATTAAGTGCAAGCTAGAAAAGTACGAATGATTTGCATGGCGTGAGTTTAAAACATATAACGTCGAGTTGAGTTTTACTTCACATCCATATCCTCCCAACTTCAAATAGGAAAGACAAATGCTATAAAAAAAATACTGAATACGCAAGAAATTAGTTGATCAAGGATAAGAGAACATTGTTCATAAATTTTCTCATTTAAGTCTGTCCTGGAAACGATAAAAATAAATGCTGTAAATATGATTCATGCAGTAAATAATTCTTTATTCATAATTTAAATTTTCATAATAAGAAAATATGACGCCACTGAAAGATACTAACTTATTAATCTTGCAATGAAATCTATTGAAACACAAATATAAACAGCAGAATTTCACCAACGATCAAGTAACGGAGATTTTTTTAATGGAAATCCCATCATATCCTGTTCATTTATATTGCACTAAACACCCATTCGTTAATAATCAATATATATGCAGTTATGTCTCGAATACTACAACGTGTAGGATATATTTGGTGAATGGTTGAATTACTAGACTGTATTTCCTGATCTATCAGTAGTTTATATGTAATATTCGCCATAGTTTCCTTAAGCAATAGAATATTATTTTCGAATACTTTTCTGAAATTTGAGTTTAGAACTGTTATTTCAGATGATCGTATTTCGATATTTTGTGTATATAATGTAACTGGAGTTTATAATATTTAATAAAGTTTGCTGTCAGGCTTCCTAAGATGTTATGCAGAAAGGTTAAATAAATCTCCACATTAATGATTCCCTCATATAAATATTCTGCCTTATATATTTTCCTCACACGGCTAATACTGATTCATACAGAATATCAACAATCATATGATTAATTTGATTACGAGAGCAGGTGTTGTTCGTTAAATGTCAAACCAGCTTTTATTGATTAGATCTAGACTAAAGGAAATCGGTTGGTGACCATTCCATAAATTTCTCCAGATTTTATGCATGCTAGACTACTATGGAAAATATTATTTACATTATTTACAATTGACAGATATGTGTCCTCATCTTGTTTGTTGTTAACACAACGTTTCGGCTGATATACCCTCCAGACTTCTTCAGATACTGAAAAGTTACGTAACGCAGACTAAGTACAGAAATCTATCGTCAGCCAAAGACATGCAGAAATAACAGAAACAGCAGGAGAATTCAAAGACAAAATAAAAAACAACAGACCGAACAGATGCAAGAGAATGGAGCTACATGGATAATTTATGTAAGAAACCGAGAATCACCAATGTAAAGATCGCCGTCTTTAGTTGATGGGCTAACATTTGAAATGCGACACGGATACGCTAATTATAGCCGCTCAAGAATAGACTCATCGAACATGCATGTTAAAGGCAAATAACGTCAGAACTTTGCCAGACAGCAAATAGGGAATATGCAAGAAAGGAGACGATAGTATCAATCATCTTTTAAGTGAGTTCAGTATACTAGCACAAAAGGCATATAAACGCACATTTGACTATATAGGCAAGAGTGGGCATTGGCATGTTAGCGGAGTAGGTGGCTTCAATACAACAGAGAGGTGGCGTAAGCATAAACCAAAGACTGATATAGGCAATGGCAATTACCAGTTTGGGGCGGATTTCCGCATGAACACCAACAATACTAACGAAGCAAGAAGACCGGATATGACCAGAGAGGACAAAATAATGTATCAGTGTAAGATCCTCGATTTTGCAATTCCCTATGAATTGAGAAATTGAAAAAAAAAAAAGATGAAAACTATCATGACCTAACTAGAACACTGAGGTGACTATGGAAGGTCCACATAATAATTATTCTCTGGTAATCTTTGTACTTGGCAAACAAAAAAAATAATAATTGCTACCTAAATGACTAAAAGAATTTAGAATTGAAAGTCACATTGTCGACCTGCAAAATATGCCAACCTATATTCTACATGAATCCTAAAGAAGATTCTTGAGATTTGAGGAGGTTTGCTGTCACCGTATCTTAAGATAATATACATTCTAAATAAAATAAAATAAACTAGCATAAGGACAGACTCTCCCGTCGAAGACGACGAATGAGTGCTCAGATTGTTTGCCGAAAGACCTGCAAAAAGTATTTGTTTATAATGATAAAATGCATGTGCTGTACATTAGCTCACTCCTTCCATCAAACTGACGTTACCTGAACACGTGCACGGTGTACCACGTGTCAGGTGTCTAAGTGATCACAGAGCAACGTGGGATGATATGTTTTGCTTAAGTACAAAACGTACCACTCGGCCTAGGAATTCGAACTAACAGTTATACATGGATTACTTATTATTTTTTTAAAGATGATACCATGAAACAGAAAACCCTTCAAGCAATTGTCAATATTTTCAGCAAAGACATCTAGGTATCTAGGTTAAGCATGGGGTTGGAGAAATGTAACATGGAAATGAGGCAAATAAATCAGTACTGAAAGCACAGCACTCTACATAGGCAGAGAAATCAGAGAATTAGACCACAATCACTGATACAAATATCTAGAAATAGATGAAAGGGCTAAAATACAACACCCTGATATGAAAGATAAAAGGAGAGAACACTACAGAAAAGTTAGGATAATAGAAACACTGAACTGAATGCTAAAAATAAGATAATAAGGCTAAAAACGCTAGCCATACCAGTTATATATAACAGCATCACCATAACAAAGATGAAGATTAGTGAATTGAGAAAATTAGATAGAAAACAAGGAAACAATTAAGAGCATAACGAATTCACAACCACAAGCAGACACAGACAGAATATATCTACTCTGCTTAGAAGGATGACACTGTCTGACACAGGTACAGAACTACGATGTAATAACAAAAGTTGAACTAGACAAATACTTGGAAACAGAAAGTGGAAAATTACTACATCCGATAAAGGAACACGAAAAGTGAAAACAAAAGAAAAGAAAGCGCTTTTCTCTATGCATAGTAAAACAACATAATACAAAACAGAAACAAACCACACTGAAGCTACGCTGTAATCTCAGATAACAACACAGGAGAAACGGTGAATGAAACGAAAAGCAACATCAAAACAGAAGTACAAAACAAATTAAAATAGAAATAGAGAGAAATATCACCCTATGGACAATATCCTGCAAAGCTTGATATAGAAGTGATTCTAGGTAAATGCCAACAATGGATTAAAAGCTCTGAACTAAAGGCTGAAAAGGGAGGAACGATTCTCGCTGTACAAGACCAACGCCTGCCCACAGACAAATATAAAAGCAACCCTGCAGTTACACACCCCACCATTACTGGGTTATACAGAGATAAATAGATTTCGCATCCACTAAAAATGCGCATGAAAGCTTGTGGATTGGAACGTCTACTCTCACTGATAGCCATTACATCACCTGTAGTCATTGAGTAGGAGGCCCTGTTTTTAAGGCGACCCCATTCTGAGTTAGGCCATGCTTGTCAGAATGCAAGATTGTGAAGAACATACTTCCTCCATATCTGTAGAAGGACAGGTAATTTGTCGTTCTGGCAATTTGTGGGTGTCTGCACAAGCATTTATTTATTGAGTCTTCTGTTTATGGTCTCACAGAAATTTCTCAGTTTTTGTTATTTCTTCCGATTTTGCTTTTATACATTTCAAATGCCGACACTTTGACTTGCATATTTCGTAGTTCGATAATAAAAGGAACAGTTGAGCTCTGTGATGAATATTACCGAGGAGCCCGTTTCAGAAAGATTTTTAGCCATAGTAGAAAAATTATTAAGGCAATAAGCTGGCAGAATCTTAAGCAAGTCAAACAAATTCGTCATAGACTTTTCTTCCGGCTCTTTGTGTTCTGGAATCAAATTCTGTCAAAGTCGATTTACCCTTCATTTGATGTGAATAGAATAAGTACCAGTTACGTACTGGTGTCGAAGAAATCAATTTGCTTACTCTCCTCCATATTATAGGTCATGAGGTGATATTAGAAAAAAATGTTATTACGTCTGTTACTTTTATTTCAATTGATAGTTCGGGGGTCGGCAAAATAATGTGATCATCACAGAAAAAAAGCATTACGGTATCTCCTCACTTTCGTCATTATCTTACTTTAAATTGCTCTGAAGTGAACTTTGCCACTTATTGCTTTCAGGTCAATATTACAAATCAACACCAGTCCAGTACTTGGGTGGATGTTATGCATAAATCCACAAAGTTTGCAGCCCATTTGCCAAGATTTGAATCAATATGTTTTATGACTATTTGGTTTTATTGTCTTAGATCAATTGTTTACTTTATTGTCCTGGCACGCTTGTCTAGTCAAAGAACAAATATTAACTATTTCCTCGTCTCTTAATTTGAATTTGCTACTAGCTTCCATTTAATTGGAGGCAGGACATTTAAAAATAGTAACAACGATAATCATTTAGCTAACAAAATTTATTAGACCTTTTTCCATGCTGCCTTCCAAGTGTTCTCAATTTATATCTTTCGTAACCATGACAATAGAGAACTTTTATTTTTTATATTTTTTTTTCTTTTTTCAATCCTCCACCCACAACATTAAATCCCTGTCAACATTGTTTGCTTGCCTATGTTTTATTCATTAAAATTATGTGTATGCCTCACTCCAACCACTTCTCCCTCAGTATTAAGCTAACAGAGCCTGATTATTTTATTTCCAAGCATTAACTAACAAGGAGAAACATCAAGTAGATAAAAAGACATTCGCGTGCGTTTGCCTAATTTTCTGTTTCTCTTCCTCTTTCCCCTTTAAATATTTTCCTCTAAATTACCCACGTAATTTAATTTTTATTTTATCTTTCAATTTGTTGATTGGGTGTAGACATCTGCTTTTTATTCCTTAACTGAACCAAATGTAGGAAGTGACTGCAATTACCACTGTTTAATTTGGTGACACCATTGACAATATCAATTGTGACAAATAAGGTAAATAGCAATAAAATTGACGTGAGTGTAATTAAATAATAACTCATTTGCAAATTAGCTGAGGATTCGAGGTAAAAGACCAATTAAGAAGGTTGTCAACTTGTTTGTAAAAACGTCATTGGTCTGAAAAGTGGACATCCTAATTGGACAGACGTAAACACAATGCAAAGACATGGTGATATTTTGTAATGAGCTTTAGTATTGTTGGACAGATTCCATTTTCTGTTGTGTTTTCCCTTGTTAATGGGGGATGCACTTTTAAAGAAAAAGTGTATGTGTAAGTCTGTGAGCATATTTAAATTTGTGCGTGTAAGTCGTGTTGACAATAATATAAAGTTTTACGCGGATAAAATTGACGCGTAAGTTGTGTATGTCATTGGTGTGATACTTAACATGTCATCGGAGCCTGGTTGTAGGACGGCGATTTGAGTTCTGCTATATTAAACACACCATCGCATGTTGGTACAAAACACTGGTTGATTCTAATGACATTATTTCACTAGCACTTTATTCTATTGACCATGGAAGGGGACTGTTGTCCAACATATTAGAAATTAGTTGGATTTGTATAATTTAGTTCATCTCAAGTTTTATAAATTTGGACTGTGTTTAATCGTTTTGTTTGATTCACGTTTATTTTGCATTGCTTCATTTTCCCTTTTGCAATTATTTATGATGTTTGTGATTCTTAGGGGATTTGCTAGTCACTTTCATTATTGATTTTTTTCTCTTCTTTGTGTTGCAGATATGGTTGTTCGTGGTATTGCTAATGTTATTATTGCCGATATAGTCACATGAGTAAATGTGTTCTAACTAAAGCTATTCCTTAAGCTATGACAGTATGCAGCACGGAATATTTCCTTCAGTATAGCGGAATTTTCAATAATTTGATGATACGTAATTAAACTAAGCCATTGATCAGTTAATCTAAAACTGCATTTCATCAGACCTCAGTTGGTTTGTCTTGATAGTAAGATCGAATATGAATTAGACATAAATGTCTATGTACCTAGAGATTTCCACAGCAAGTAATGTAGGATACATAAAAGAAGAAAAACGAAAGACAAAAGGCTGAATGATCAAAAACAAGGCCTGGAATTTTCGTGGTGTTGTTGCTAGAGTATTATACACAATTGAACTTACTTCATCGACCCCAAAAGGATGAAAGACAGAGTCGACCTCGACAGTATTTAAAATCAAAACGTAACGACGGTCGAAGTAAAGCTAAGCATATTATCCGGCGCGATAACAATTCTGCAAGCTCGACTTAATAATAATAATAAGTCTTGGTATAAAAGATAGTTTACAGCAAATATTCTGCTCAATTTGTCTTGGTATAAAAGACGGGCTACATCAAATGTTTTGCTCAATACCACAGATTTGCCCGTCTGTTGTTTGACCATAACCAGTTGAGCATGTCTCTTAGTGGCTGATGATGTGAACATCTCTGATCACGAGCAGAAGCAGTAGGGAAACGCCATAGCCAAACATTGAGAGGTATTATTTAGTGTTTAAATAATTCACCAACCGAAGCATGGGTGTTTCGACCAACATCATTAAGGAAACCTTATTTTAGAGACCTTTTGAGCGGGATGGGCTATTCAACCTGAAGAGAATTCCAACTGGGCTCCACCTGTCATTTCATGTGCTGTTTTTATTGATAGGAGATCACAACGTTGCACACATCTGAATGTGATGTATGTGCCTGTTATCAGACGCGTAGTCATGATAGGTATACTGGGCTTCGTATATTTTACCCTCGTGTCACTTTGATGGCAAGAACTTCTCTCTCACTCAATGATGATGATGATAATGATGATGATGATGAGGAGGAGGAGGAGGAGGAGGGGGAGGAGGAGGAGGAGGAGGAGGAGGAGGGGGAGGAGGGGGGGAGGGGATGTCTGTTTAACACAGAAGGCCTGTGGTGATCGCAGTACCTGATTAGTACTATATTTTATCGACCCGGAACGAAGAAAAGGTAAATTCAACCTGTCGGGATATGAATAGAAAACTTTAAAACATCGGAACAAATACTAAAAGGCGTTTTGTTTGACATTCGAATTATTCTACTAAACATTACCTGGGTACGGAATGCATACATCATGAATAATGAAGCTTCACCACTGAAAACACACGTGTTTGAATGTATCAACTTTAAATAATACATTGAAACGGAATTTACAATCGAGAGAAAGAAAAACAACAAAAACATACTATGCTTTGGGGATTAACCCGTAAAAACGAGTTAATCGATACAATCGTCAGAAATATTTTGACAGCCCTTTTTAGATTACTAAATTTGAGAAACAAAATTGATTATTAAACGCGTACGTAGTAACAGTAGAACATGAAGAAACACTTGCCTAAAATATTAGATTGCTTCATTTTAAACATTCTGAAATGTACAAACTACTTCATCTCAATTCTACTCTTTTCCTACTTCGAGTTGCAGTAATAATCACATAGGTATATATATATATGTATATATATATATATATATATATACACACACATACATAAGTATGTATATAATGACATATGTGATAATGGTTCAGCAAGTAGAAAAGTACCCGTTTTCCTAAGTGAGTAAAGATAATAGATAATCTTAAATTAAAAACCACAAATAATACAAATAGATACCCTGGGTTTCCTGTTTCCTGGTCGAAATAATAATTTATTCCACCATTCATCAATCTGAAAACAAGACCGCTTGCCAAATTTTTCGTTTTGTTTTTTAATGAGATAACGTTTAAACTAGAGACATTTGTTAAAGATGAGGCATGGCAAAAAGAAAATTGAACATAATGTTACTCCCAAGTGAAGCAAGTACGAAACAAGCAGAATAGAAATCAAGTGTGTACTAAAATACAGAACAAAAGGGCAAAAGTCAAGAATAATAACTCATGTTTTGCTAGTGGAGGTATACACTTGAGAAAAAACAAAAAAAAAACTGCCCATTTCAGAAAGTGGAATGTTTCCGTTATGGAAACATTGAACACGCGAAAGCACAATGTAAAGCCAAGATGACAAAACATTGGAACAAAGGAAAAAGAGTATACAAGATATCATGGAAAGAAAATGGTAATGTGAGAAATAGGAAATTCGTAAATGTGAAGATTAAAAATATAAGAGTAAAAGTGCAGTTAGTCACTGAAAGTGATATTACCATTGTGATTGAAGAAACTTGGAAGCATATCGGCAAGCCAAAATTAAGTAAATCTAGAGACGAAGCACACGGTGTTATGGGTAAAAGATTATATTTTGTAGGTGAATTTGTATGTAATATGACATTCCGTGACCAAATGAAAACGGCAAAAGTATATGTGTTGAAAAATTCAGTAAATATGTACGGAACAGAGTCGATAGAGCTGTTCAAATTGTGGAAAACATCCATAAGTGTTTTTTGAGGGAATATAGAAGTGAGGGTGCTAGAAGTAGACCCCATATGGTCTGACTACTAAGAGGAGATTGTTCTCAAGAAAATTCAGCTAACACCAGAACGTAAGCGAGCAAGACAAATGAAAAGATACAAAATATAAAGATTAATCCTATACCCGTTTCGTTTTCACCACAAACGTTATTACTTAGGCAATTGTCCACAGCTCTTCAGTATGATCTTCTCGGCAATATAATTTGCAGAACTATACACAGGACGTCCGCGTGTGAATGAACATGTATATAGTTCTACCAATTACGTTTGGGGTTATATTTCAAAAGTCTTCGTTCTGGCGTGCCAAATACCGCAAATCATTTTGCAGAAATAATTCTCTGCAGTGAATTTTGCCGGTTAGTGAACATGGTTATTTCAAATTTAAATAATAAGAGTGAAAAATTGAATATTAGTTTGATTAATATCAATTTAAAACCAGTAGCCTAGCATACTGAAGAAATCGGAAGATTCAGAAAAATTGTATTACATACATATAAGAGGACTGACCACTAAGTGGACATGCATTTTGCTAGAAGTAGACCATCCATGGTCTGACCACTAAGAAAAGATTGTTCTCAAGAAAATTCAGCAAACACCAGAACGTAAGCGAAGCAAGACAAATGAAAAGTGGTGACAACGAAACCGGTCTATGATTAATTTTTATATTTTGTACGTTCTGGTGTTCGCTGAATTTTCTTGAGATCAATATTTTTTTCTTAGTGGTCAGACTATAGGTGATCTACTTCTAGCAAAATGGATGTCCACTTAGTGGTCATCCCTATTCTATGTATGTAATATATATATATATATATATATATATATATATATATATATATATATATATATATATATATATAATTATATGTATTTATTCTATCCTAATAATCCTAATAATTCTGATAGAATAAATGGGTTAATAGAAAGCAAGGTAGCAAAGATCACAAAATAACTGTGGTGTAATTCCTGTTGGTGAGGCAGAAACTCCTTGATATTTTGGGTATTTGAGTATATTTAAAAATTTAAGGAATGGAGAAAACGCATGTTATAACTGCATACTTTATTCCGACATATGTTTCGAAGAATTACATAATGCCTTACGTTTAAGAAGATTCCCATGCATTTCCCTGAGGAGAAGTTTACATTTTTAACATCGCCGCTTCCTATGGATCGGATAAATTGTAATTCTTCGAAACATATGTCGGAAGAAAGTATGCAGTTATAACATGCGTTTTCTCCATTCCTTAAATTCATATATATATATATATATATATATATATATAATATAATATATAATAGGATAAATTCTTTATAAGAATGTATCAAGTAGTCAGCGTGAAAAAACCTCATAATGAAAAAATAGCGAAAAATTTCGTAATGAAAAGATTCATCGTTTCTTCATAGATATATTTAAATATATATAAAGGGCATTAACTGTGTATTAATGCCTCATGCTATCGAGGGACTAAATAAGTCAAAAACCTACCAAAAATAAGTAACATATTTACGGAAAGCGAGGGAATGCAGCTTTTCAAAATTTATCTCTTAAAAACATTTAACTCAACGGTAGACCACTGGTTTCTCAATCAAATACAGAAAAAACTGTGAAGTAACCTGTATTCTTTTGTTCATCAGTACACGTATGGTCAAGATATATAAAGAATTTATCCTATATTATATTATAAATAATTAGAATAAATTCAGTGCTGAATATCATTCTGTATAAGCACATGGTACCGAGATGCAACTGGATAAATTCAAATCTCTTTCAGGGATATATAATTGTGAACAAAAGTCATCGTTATTGTGATGGCTACATCGAGTTTTAAAAATAACCAGTGTATATCTGCGATGGGGAGTACAAAACCCCACACGGCCTAAAATCCCTCAAACCAGACTGAAATGCCTGTCTAAGGCGAATCTGGTGCTAGGTACAGGAGCATACCCGTGAGAAGAAGGAGATGCATTGCCTTATCTCGCACCACAGTGCAGTGTCCTTCGCTATGCTAATACTCGCAATTTGTGCAGGCCATTTGAGCGTATCAAATGGCCTCCAGTACGCAAGATGAATGAATGACAGCTGCTGGCAGTAGATGTGTACAAGATATTACATTCAACAATTAATGGTGACACAAACATCTAACTGAAAGCAATGAGAAACCTGAAATCCTGATTTCGATCAAAGACATTTCCTGTCGCCTGTATGCGACTTTAAGTTGATTTACCACCGAGCGTTATGACGGAGTCATCCCCAAACGCTATGCAGCAGTGAACCGACAAACAAACAAAGCACATATATTGAGTTTGTATGGTCGATAGCGCATATAACACTAGCGCTGCTTTTATTTTGTTAATGAATGTGTGCGTGTGTTTCTCTGTGTGTGTGCGCACGTGTGTGTATGTGTGTTTGTGGAAGTACCTATGTATGTATACAAATAGAAAGGATTAAGCCTATACTATGATGAAAAAATGTCGCTATTGGCAAAATCCACTCTTGATGTGACAGCTGTATAATAGAATTCAGATATAGTTGAAATTCAATAAACTTTGTTATATTCACCAATAAAAGACACTCACATACATGTGTGTGTGTGTGTGTGTGTGTGTGTGTGTGTGTGTGTTTGAGTATCTATGTATAAAGAGTGAGAAGGGAAGAGAGAGAGAGTGTGAAAGAGTGAGACAGAGAGAAATTTAAAGTCTTCCATTTTAGCATTTCATGTCTCCGTATATAAAGGATTCCTTTCGCATGAGCATTCTTTTAGATCAAAGGATTTGATTTGATGAATTGAAACAAATGCTGTATACACAGACAGACTTCCAAGCTTGTATGAATCTATTTTATTTTGTTCATCTCTTTCGAAATTGTCCATCGCTGTGTCCAAATCTTTTGTGATGATCAAATGAAATGTTCAGTTATTAGAATTTTACAATACTGTAATGTTAATTTTGGCTGTAGGATATGTTTGTAGTTACATGAATAAAATTTAATAGATCTATAGTTGAAATTGCCATACGTGAATATGTATGTCCTCCTGGAAGTCTGTTGTGCAGATCAGCTTTATTCTGTTCTATTGTTTCAAAGTAAAAGAGAGGATATGTAGATAGTGGGGAAGAAAAAGTATGTTAAAGACAAGAAGAAAAGAAGTATAAAACCGGGAAAGAAAAGACGCGAAATGAAGAATAAGAAGCACAGAGATACCAAAAAAAATACGGAGAGAATGATAGAGAGAGAGAGAGAGAGAGAGAGAGAGAGAGAGAGAGAAAGAAAGAAAGAAAGAGAAAGAAAGAAAAAAGAAAGAGTCGGCATACACCAACAACTTTGTCTAAAAGAAGATAAGCTCACCCTAATATCACTGTTACATATGTGCATGCAGGTGTATGCGTGTGCAATAAAAATGTTTAATGCAACAGAATACAGTAGAAAGAAAGAAATGAGAGTGAAGAAGATTAAAAAAAAAAACTTGTGTAATTTTCCTTTACATTACCGCAAGAACTACCAGTTCTGTAACCGATACTACCTGCATTCCTACCTTCACAACATTTATTCATTTTGAATTTATCATTCTGAATTTGATGATGGCTATAGTTGCTAGTGTTCATGCTAGTGTTGATAGTCACACTGGTAGTGGTTATTGCAGGATATATAGACAGTGGGGAAGGAAAACGTATGTGAAAGACAAGAAGAAAAGATGTATTTTTACAAATACGCGAAATGAAGACGAGAAATGATGAATAAGAAGCACAGAAATACTACCAAAAAGAGTACGGGGAAAAAGAGAAAGACTGTTTAATAATGGCTCTAGAACTGGTGGAGCTACCGTGGATCACGTTTCCAGCAGATTTGTCATCCCATCTGTATCATTAAACAGTAGCCAGCATAATGAAATAGGAACATTATTTTCATACCCCTAACGTTAACTAAACGTATTTAATACATATATTAGCACTAACTTCATTTGGAATGAAATGAAAAAACAATTGAATAGATATTAACAGCGTGGATTATGATGGAGGATGTGATACTGAATGTGTCTGGTCAGTTAGTTGCCCTGTATGTGAGCAGCATGAGCCTGATCGTCATCCAACTACTGTCTGAACAAGGGGGTTGAAGAAGAGGAATGTACCTGTATTGAAGTGCTATACTTTGAGTAGGCTTGCACAGGATGAGGGAAAATCTTAAAGAATTTACAGAAAACGAATGATCAGGAAGTAGAGACAAGTATTGAATATGATAGAACAAAGACTCTGACCAGATACGGTTAACTCCGAAAATCCATTGGCTAACGATGCTTGACTTTGAAGAAATGAAAAAAAAGAGGGTTGTATCTTCAGATGTTGAACTTGAGAACGATGATGAGACCGATGAGATAGCGATGGGTAAGGTGAAAGAGATTGAACTTAAGCGATAATCGTTGATCAGTGTCCTTGAGAAGAATGAAACGAGTGAAAATAATAAGATGATTAGTGAGATTATGGAGATCATGAAAAGTTGGTAACGTGAACCAACTATAGGGAGTAAATAATGTGCTTAGAACAACTCAAAATGATTGACAAAAAAGGTGAATGAAGTACTGAAAGATAGTAGGGAAAATATACCTGGTAAAACATGTGATATGTATTGGTGCTACAGTTCTGTCTAATCCAAGGAAAATAGGATTTGTAAACCTATTGAATGGGAAGAGGGAAGGAAGCATGTGGATAAGAGAAGAGTTAAAAATCCGTTAACGAATTAAGAAATCATATCAATATAGTGGAACGTAAAAAGGGAGGAACAAAAGAAGTATAAATATTTTGCAATGGTATATATATATATATATATATATAATAGAGCGAAGAAAGTTATAAACGTCGCTATGCAGGTGTTGACACAATAGAATCAAGCTTATAAGATCTGAACAAACACCACAACAATACAGAACCATATAGAATATTTCAGCTCGATCTTAAAGTAGTGTGCAAATACCTCGAGAGTAAAAGTGAGAAAGAAAGTGTCACCGGATGCAGGAGAAAGCAAAATATTTGGGTCAACCATTTGGGATAGTGATGTGCAACATAAAAAAAAAATGCACAATTGCTGAACGTATTGAAGGAAAAAAACAAATGTAAAGCATATTGAAATAACAATACTAATGGCATGCTTGCAAACCAAACCAATTGCCAATTGGGAAGCTCCTGGTCTTGTTGAGGTCCAGGAGTTTTGGTTGAACGAGTCGCAGCTTAAATGAATAACATATTAAACAACCGGGCAGAGATTCCCTCAAAGATGAAAGCGGTTAGAACTCTGCTCTTTCCGAAGGACACTGCTAAGGGCAACGCAGTAGATAATTGTAGGCCCGTGTGTTGCTTGACATTAACGCAGAAACGTATGACTGTAATCATGTCTGAGACAAGTTTCTTGAGGAGAACAACATTCTGACGGAAGAGCAGAGGAGGTGTAGATATAACAGCTGGGATACAAAAGACCAACTTGTGATTGATAAAGCAACTCTCACAGATATAAAAGCCTACGACATGTTCCCACACAGTTAGATATTAGAGTTCCTGAAATTTGCTCAAATACCAGACAATGTATATAGGTTCACAGAAAGATCGATGGACGGGTAGAAAACGGAGTAAATTTCCGGCGAGGATGAGTCAGGATCTGTTAACTCAGGATGCATATTTCAGGAAGACAATGTATCCCCACGCTCATTTGTCATCTGCATGATTCCCTCGACCCACATCTTTAGAAAGTGGGTAAAGAGATATGTGCTAGATGGCATTAATTTCAGCTATCTCTCACTTTTCGATCTATTCAGTTCATTCTTTCAGGAATTCAACTTATCGATATCTCTATCCAAGTACATAGTAAAGTGACAGATAAAGAGTATGAGTCAATGAAGGAGGAGGTTGGGAAGTTGGGGGTGATAGAGGAAGTTTTAGATTCCAGTTGTGATCGGGACATTGGGATGCATATAATACAGTTTCGGGGACTGTAAATAAAATCTGAATTGAGACAAGCTTACGGGCCATAAAGAAAACAACACTTCTTGGCACAGCAATAATTTCGAGAAAATCTTGCCTGTATAAGGTGCTGGAGACGAAAGGGACATTTATCAACTTTCTTCCTAACTCATATGTCCTGGCCTTTTAACATTTAATTGACTGAGATTTATATATACACACACACATATATATATATATACATATAAAAAGCATAATAAATAATTGCATGAATAAATTAAGTAATCAATAAACAAATATATATTTGCTTGAAATTTACGGAATAATATCAGAGATTTTAAAACGTGGGGCTTTTTGATTGCATGTACACCGATATTTCACTAAGATAAAATGCTCCATGAAACTTTCTGCAGTTAGCCTGAACAATTTGTTTCAAGAATTTCGTTCCGGGTCTTCACAATAGTCGTAAGACCAGCAAGCCGGATGGGGATATTTCAGGCCTCCAAAAGCAAAGTGCCTATAACTTATTGTTTTTCTAGTCATTTCTAATGATTACTGAGCCTTGTTCTTCGCTTCTGGCATGACACTCATATGGCTATTTGGAAAATATAATATTGTATTTTAATAATAATATACTCAGTGTATTCAATGCATGAGTGTCTGTTTTTTTTTCATATTTCATGAAGTTTTATACAACCGACTACGACTTATATAGATCTGTGTGCGTGCGCGCATGTGTGTGTTTGCGTATGTGTGTGTGTGTGCCTGTGTGTGTCTCTGTGTTTCTGTGTGTGCATGCATGCATATATATATATTTATATATATATATATATATATATATATATATATATATATATATATATATATATATATATATATATATATATATATATATATATATATATATGCATTATATATATATATATAGATAATAGATAGATAGATAGATATAGTGAGAGAGAGAGAGAGAGAGAGAAAGAGAAAGAGAGGGGTAAAAGAAAGCAAACGTCGAACTGAATTACCCTTGCGCAACTAATTCCGAAAGACAAATACTATTAATGTAAAGCAAATACTTCTGAATGACACATCCTCAAAACTTCTATTGACACTGAATTTTGATTACCCACGCAACTTCTCTGTTCAACGGTTTTGATTTTAAAACGCTGTAGCATCTCAGTTTGCTGCCTTTAGAAAACAAATTTAGATAAATATTAATTAAAGATGTTTTGAAATCTAGTGCAATAACTTTATGAAAAAAGTTGTAAGAGAATTGCAGAAAGCATCTTCTTTAAACAAATATGTGCACCGAAGCCCAACAAACGAAGAATAACATCAAGTGTAGGCAAAAAGGTACAATGGTAAAAAGAAATATGACTTGTCATATTTGCAAAACGGCATATTTGCAGAACGGCAATGTTATCCAACATAGACAGGAAAGCTACACACATCAATGCCGAAGCAACCTGGATGAGATGATCAGATCTTTTCTCCTTTTCTATGAATAGGCATAATACCCTTCTGTAGTAGTAAACCGAAGTAAAATTCACAGAAATTTGCAGTTTCACAATGGCAAAAAAATAGATTTAACTTGACATCATCCACGAAATGTTCATTCGAAATTTGCTAGATCTATACCAGAGGAGAATATTAATTTCAGTGCATATCATCATTGAATCATAGTTGGTGTCACCATAGAGTCACAAGAGTGACTAATGTCACACCTAAGCTAAATCTATATTTATTATTTATTCTAATTTACAAATCTTCTTTCATGCGTGTTTATCTTATGGCAATGTGTAAATATATATGCGTATGTGTGTCGGCTCGTGTGAGCATACAGTTACTTACAAAAACAGAAACTCAAGCTACGTCATATTAAGTCAACACACAAGTAACTAAATCGATTTTAATCGTACAAAATGCGGCGAAGGAAGAGTATATAAAAATATATCAATAATCAATTATTTTAGCCAGAAAATCTCCCATATTCATCTATTCCAAAATCTTTCGGAATCCTCAGGGCTTAAAAGCCATAGAAATCAATCTAAGTTGAATCAAGCAACGCAAAACATAAAAAATCATTTCAAAACTATGACTGAAAACATAGATTGGCGATATTGATAAACTGACAGAATTGTAACCGAAAGGATGCTCCAACATGGTCTTAGACGTAAAAAACAAAAGAAGACAAAGACCTAAATGTAAACGTTTGTTTACCCTGACACAAATATGTACTTATCTATGTAGTTATGCATGAGTGTATCTGTGTGTGTATGTGTGTGCGTGTGTGCATACGCACGCGCACGCATTTATCTCTTATCAAACATTCTCTTTTAATCCCTGTGTGTGTACGAATATGTGTGTGTATGTGCTTGTGTGCATCCATGTATATATGTATATACACACACACGCACATTCATATCCAGAGTGATAGACGGAAAATAGTGACAGAGCGATAAGCAAACAGACAGACAGACAGACAGACAGATAGATAGATAGATAGATAGATAGATAGATAGATAGATAGATAGATAGATAGATAGATAGATAGATAGATAGATATACATGCTTAGAGATACGTACTAACACACACACACTTACGTACATATTAGTAATCATGCACACAGGCGAATACACAAACATACACGTAAACCCACCTATGTACACATTTGCACACGCACACACACGCACAAACACACACACACGCATATATAGTGGGAAATACAAAATTGGTCCTATAATGAAAATGCAAACAAAATTTGCCAGCTGTTTCCCCGCGGCAAATTCGATCGGAAATTGAACATATACTGCTTAAGTGCCTCTATTTTCCAAGGCAGCTGTCTTTATAAGGGGGAAATGAAATAGCTGCATTCTCGGGCTACTATGCTAATCTTCTGTCAGGTCAGGGAGAAACAAACGTTGTTCTTTAATTTTTCTCAGAAGCCTTTGATGTTATTGCTGACTTCAGTTATCTTCTGTATGGAATGGACAAAAGAATCATTGAAGTAAGATAAAAGAGTAAATGTGGGATCTTTTAGGTTTACAGTTGATCTAAGCTACCCACCAGGTCATATATTAAGGGGCACAAATGTAATTTTTTTTAGCTTTTACTCGTTTTTAATACGTCTTTTGTCTCTTTTATTTATTTCTAGTAGGGACAGCTGAGCTCTGGTAATCTTATTAAAATAATCCATCAGTATTGGAGACATGCATGCACACAAGAGCCTCTTTGACTTGGGCATTTTTATGTGCATGCTTAATTGCAATTATTTAAATTCGCAGAGACGTATATAAGTACACACACACACACACACACACACACACACACACACACACAAACGCATACACACACGGACATATGTACACACACGTACACACAC
Organism: Octopus bimaculoides; assembly: GCF_046866305.1. NCBI lineage: Eukaryota > Metazoa > Mollusca > Cephalopoda > Octopoda > Octopodidae > Octopus > Octopus bimaculoides. The sequence continues at coordinate 58,798,187 of NC_142932.1, read as the reverse complement.
ATATCAGTGTGTTCGTGTATGCGGCAGTGTGTGTGCACATCGTAGGCGTTCGATTTATTTCTTTAGCAGTGAATATTTACCTATGTATAAACGTGTAATATATATATATATATATATATATATATATATATATATATATATATATATATATATATATATATTCCGGAGATGTACTTGCATAGCAAGTGACCTGATCTGAGATCGTGTATTGAAAGAAAAACAATTGCAGCTTGGAAGGTGTTTATAAGCCATCTAAAAACAGAGAAAAACCGTTTTAAGTCACATCGAAGCTTAGATGCAGCATGGTGTTTTATCAGTGAATAGGTTGCGGTTTTAAAGCGAGGAAAATATTTTGACAAATTAAATTTAAATATTGAAGTGAATCTAACGGATGTTGTGTTTTTAAAAGTCTTATGAAACACCTTCCACTCTGTAATTGTTTATATACATGTATATATTTAAACAAACGCACATATATGGATGTATGTATGCATGCATGAGTGCATGTATGTATGCATGTATGTATGTATGTGTGTGTGTATGCATGTATGCATGTATGTACGTATTAGTGGCTTTATAAATATTACCCAAAGAACACGATACGTGATGATACATAAGAGAATACCTAAACATTTTAATGTTAGTTTCATTACTATCTCCGAAATAGGGAGCAAAACGACAGTTCTTTGAGCATGGATAGCAGCTACACTTCTAGAGAAATACTGTACATCAGTACTGATGGCATAGCTGCTTATACTAATAGGCGCTACCAGGTTTGTTTGCGCGAAAATAGCAAAGAACATCCACTGCCTTCCTAAAAGGAAATCTGTGACTAATTTAATTTGTCATCAATTACGCAAATTGACCATCAGAATCTAATGCTCGGCTTTGAGACAAAAGTGATCTGCGGATAAATTAATTGTTATGAATAATAACTAGAAGATTGTTCTCGGGAGATAAATTATGTACGATGACAAACAATGAAAGACTTCGTGTAGTCCGTGACATAGCTCACTTGGGTATTTCACTCCTCTCTTTTCGAATAAAATTGCATGTATAACAAGCAAAGAAAGAAGAGTAAGTTATGAGAGTACATATTTCCTAATGGTCTAAGTAATGCATACAACATAAATCAAGAATCTATCGATTACTCTCATGAGGAATTCCATCTGAAAAATATTGCGTTCATTCTCCTTTCTTAAAGAAAACGATGCAAAAATAATTGTTGTTGGAATATACGTTCTTGTTGATGAAACAGAGATAGTTTCCTTGAAGTTTTAAGCAGATCAATTCACAGCTGCTAGAGTACCTCACCTGTACTCTACGGAACCTAAGAGATTGTAAGGCGATCATACATAGGCAGAGACTATATATATATTATCTTATTCATTTTTGTTGACTATATATATATTCTCTTATTCATCTTCTCCTCCCGTCTCCCTCCCACCACCTCCAGCCTCATTGTCCGCACTCCGGGACCCCAACCATTTACTTCCTTTCCAAACTCCACAAGCCCAACAAACCTGGCTTCCCCATCGTCTTCGTCTGTAACAGCCAATACGGAATTGATCTCAAAATACCTCGAGCGTGTCTTTGCCCCCTAGTAGCTTTCCTCCCCTCCCATATCCACGACACTAACCACGCTCTCTGTCTCTTCAATTCTGTCTCCTTCTCTCCTGGATCCTCTAAACTTCTCTTCACTCTTGATATCTAGAGTCCATATAGGGTGGTCCCACACAACGAACTACTTGCACTGAAACACTTCTTAGATCTTCGACTTAAACCCCAACCTGACGCCTTCAAACGTCTTCGTCTGGCCGAAATTGTTCTCTCCCTCAATTGCTTCCCGTTCACGGGGTATTTTTACCAACCTGTCTCAGGTGTGGGCATGGGAACGACAATGGGCCCCAACTATGTGAATCACTTCGTTGGCTAAGTTGAGGCCCAAATATGCTCATGATTCACCAGTCCCACTCAAGAGCTATAGGTCGTTATATTGATGACTGTGCGATGCCATTCTCTCTTATGGAAAAAAAAAACACTTCTTCCTCTCCTTTGTCCCAACATTCCATCCTGCCCTCGAATTCTCCTGCACTATTTCCAACACTTCCGTCGCATTTCTCGACATTTCGGTCAACATACAACATTCCGCTCTTACTACCTCTATTTACTACAAACATAGTGACTCACACGCATACCTCATCTTGTCCTCCTCCCACACTACTCAAACCAAGATCTCCATTCCCTACACTCAATTCCTCCGTCTGCGCATACTCTGCACTGACAACCATGACTTTGAGATAGTCTCAACTCATGGCTCTCCACTTCGTGGATATCCTCTCGCAACTAACCACACAGCCCTTGCCAGAGCACATTCCGTGGACCGTGGACCACCTCTCTCTCCCCTCACTCGTACCGTCGTTGCCCGTCACTCGTTTCCCTTCACCTACTAACCCTCCACCCTGCCCCTCCAATGCACCATTCTCTGACGCTTCCGGCATATTTTCCCCAACCTATCACTTCCCTCCTTCAAACGAGCCCACAACCTGAGTGACCTCCTGGTACACAGTTTCTTCCCTAATCCCACCTCCCAGCCTGACAATTTCCCCTACTCCTGCCCACGTTGCTGCAATTGCCCCTACCTTACCAACACCACTATCCTCACAGGCAGCCATCATCATCCCTATCATATCACCGATTCCTTTACCTGCACTTCTAGCAACGTCATTAACTGCATCTCCTGCTCTTTCTGCCCTTCTCTCTGTATCAGTCAAGCGGGGTTCAGCTTGACTGACCGGTTCGCGGAGCAGCTTCGAGACATCAGATTTAGCAATGACACCTTAGTCTCACGCTATTTCCAGTCTACTGGTCATTCACAACAACACCGGTCTGTGTTCGGATTGTCTTTGCACAGGGGCCATCTGGACTCCTGCTTTGCCGTGAACAGGAATTAAACTTCTCTCTTCGCTCTTATGCGCTGCATGTGCTAAAATCCCCTCCTGTCTTTATCTGACTCCCCTCCTATCCTTCCTTCCTCTGACACCTACTTCCTATCTTCACTGCTACACACCTTTTCTCTTCCTTCTTGAAAGATGGGAGATAACAAAGTATTGTCGATCCCAAAATGAAGGTGCCCGCGTGTTTGTGTATGTGAGAATGTATAGGTGTATAACAACACCGCACCATGCCACACCACCCACCTCTCAACACCACGCCACCCACACTCCCACACACCCACACAACAGCCCCACATTACAGCACACGACACACACCACTACACCACCACACAATATCCCACCACGGCACACCACTATACACACACTAGCACTGCGCACTTCCCAGTACCCACACGCACACATCATCATCTGCACAAGTACACACCAGCATCCGCGCGCACGCACATACCATTATCCACACACCCATACTTTACAGACGCACACAGTTTCGCCCGCACACATCCACACTTCAAAGTCATTAGCCCCTATCCACACACATACACCTATACATTCTCACATACACAAACACGCGGGCACCTTCATTTTGGGATCGACAATACTTTGTTATCTCCCATCTTTCAACCTCTCCTGTCAAACACGTTATTACCAAATTGTCGCCATGGCTGAAGAACATGGGCTCGAAACGTAAGATACTTTTTCACATTACCGAGCGTCAAACTAATACACCTGCTTGTTGTTCATACACTTGTCTTCGTCATTTGATTTTCCGTAAATGTTAACTATATATATATATATATATATATAAATTGTAAGATATATATATATATATATATATATATATATATATATATATATATATATATATATATATATATATATATACATATATATATAGATAGATACATACATACATACATGCTTATATACGTATATATATATATGCATATATGTATGTATATATATGTATGTTTATATATATATATATATATATATATATATATATATATATATATATATATATATATAATTGAGATTCAGTTGAATTAGGTACCTAAGTTGAAGCACCAAGTCACTGCGGTATTATCCGTTCAACACAAAGTAAGCTGAATAAAATCAAAATAAACAACAGGATATCAAGAAGTGATGCAGTACGACTGTTTGAAGCGATTCCATTTAATTGAACAATTATTACATCATTCATTACATCAATTTAAAAGTAGGGCTATCCACATCTGCATAAATAAATAGAATTTTTTAATCAGTTGGACACATTAATATAATTTTACTCAAATTCTTTAATAGCTCAAGAAGAGGGAGAAATTCCATGTTGGTACTAATGTCACTCAGAATATACTACACTTCTAAGAACTGTATGAAGTTTGTTATGGTCATAGCTTGTAAATGATTGTGGTTCACTTTTAATTTATTAGTCTTTATATATATATATATATATATATCCTTCTATTCTGCTACTTGTTCCAGTCAATTGACTGTAGCCATATCTATCTATCTATCTAGATAGATAGATAGATAGATAGATAGATAGATACATGTACGTACATGCATGCATGCATACATACACACATATATACATACATGCATACATCCATAGATTCGTACATACATAGACACTGGTGTAGGCTCAAGTTTGCTACTTGTATATCACAGTTGTAATGAGTGATTAAACGGGATTTCACATTATCACGTAGCTTGTCTCCTTCAATCAACTGTATTCTTTAGTGAATCACTTATGACAATGGAAAAATGATCCTTTATTTCTTGCAATGTAGTCATGTGTAAAGTTAGATCATTAAACTTTCTTCCTTGAAAATTTAGATATATTTATTAACACTGCAAACGACGAGGTTAACAGCCGCACAGGTATCTACGAAGATAGTAGCTTTAAGTAGATGTGATTTAGTAAAAGGAGGATAAACACCAATAATAGCGAACTGGATGGATTTCAAATGATTTTTGTTATTAATGCTGTTGAGATTTTCAATGTTAACTATCACTAATTCGGTTTATGCTCAGGTTATATTATAATCAGAGATCCCAGACTCCTCATTAAATTATATTTCCAAAACTCTGCAACTGATAAGTGTAAGAAATCTTGGGATTTATATTTTAATGTTTAATCTATATGAAGTTGGGTGTCTCTGCGTTACGTTTCGTATTTGTAGTATTTTGGCGTCATTTTTATAAGTAAAATATTCTTTGTATTGCTGGGTATTGGCCTGCTTTATTGACTTTAGTCGAAAACTACAATTGTTTGTTGTTATCTGAAGAAATATGAAGTTATCAGTTGCTGAAGTTTGTTAGATTCATGTCCGAAGAGCCTGAAACCTGTTGTAGACTTACATACGCCTGTGCCTGGCGAAACAAAACAATATGTTTCGATTCAGAACGTCATACTGAGGGGCTCTTGATTTGAAACCAAATTTATTTTCAACGAGTATCGGCTGAAAACTTGCTCGTATGCAATGTAGTCAAATGGGGTCTATTTTTCAACATAGCCTTCCCAACTGTCCACATATTTCTTCTATCGGTGTTGCTGTACTTGGAACCCATTGGTGAGGAAGCTGTCATCCTGTCAGTCAAAAATGTCATGATGTATCGTAGTCATCACTACGACAAGGTTCCCAGCCAAGCGTTGTTCCATGTTAGAGAACAGATAATAGTGAAATGGGGCCAAATAAGTAAAATAGGAAGGGTGATCAACCGGTTCTAATCTACGGTCTCATGCAGCAGCTGTCGAAATCAAGGTTTTGTGTGCTGAAGAATTGTCCTGATAAAATAAGATACTCTCGTCAGTTTCACTGACCTTTTGATCTTGATAGACTCTCATAACTGCCTCAACAAGTTGCCATATAACTCCATTCTTCGTGTGACTCTTTTGAAGAAAGTCGATAAATGTAATGCATTTTGCATCGGAAAAAACTGAGGTCATCACCTTTCTTGCAAATGAAAACACCATGGCTTTTTCAGAGCAGGTAATGAGGTGTATTTTACTTGCATGGATTGTCTCTTTTTCTCAGGCACAAAGTCATAAGCCCAACACTCATAATGGGTAAGAAAACGTTGAAGGAAAACAGCTGTATTTGCCTCAATGTCAGATTCTTACGTGATGTGACCAGTGCAGTACACTTTGGTGAGGTATCAGAAAACATGACAGCTACTGAGCAGAAACTTTGGCCATGCCAAGTTCATTGAATACAATAACACTGGCTATTTGATTCGTAGTCAGTCGTCTGTCATCCATCACCATGCAAGGTTTCAGACCTCTTGAAGGATTCAGAACGTTTCAGCCTATGAGCATTTCAGTCTACCCTCGTATAAAATTCCGACATGCGCATTTTTGTTATTCTTATGACAAACTCTTTGCGATAAAACAAAGGAAACCCATCCATGGTATTTTACGTTGCTGGAAACGTTGGTTAAATCGGTCATTCTTAAATCTTCTTTAAAATCAAGGTGAATTAATCTCGATAGAATATAATACTAGACACTCTGTATGTGAATAAAATATGAAATCGCTACACGTCGAATATCTTCATGACAGGTTTGTTACATGAAGGTAAACTTCGCTTTAAACAACAACAGCAGTAGCAGTATAATAGTTGCTCACCTATAAATGTGGCTAGCATTTATATAAAAGAAAATTCACTTATTTTAATTCCATAATGATTATAAAATTTCATGTTCTAATTATAAGTCTGACAGATGAAACAATAAACAAGCAAACAAACACATAGAATCAAAATTAGGAAAGAAATAGTAGATTTTTATAAATAAACATGTTTTCTATCAAATAACATCATAGTTTATAAAACAAATTGTATTAAAGAGCTTTTAGAAGATTGGAAGCTAAACATTAAACAAATGAAAGAATTAACTGAGAATTAGTCTTGAAAATATCTTTAGAAGTAAATTAATAATTTTCTGGGTGTATACAGTGGCATGAGTCCATTAATATATTAGGATGGCAGTGGGTGGTATATGAGAACATTGGTGGAATTTTGTAGAAGGTGTATAAAATAAAATGAGTTGTGTCTACTTATGTACCAACTTCTGATTTGTCATCAGATGTGTTCCACTTAGATTCTTTCGAATTCGGTAAATTAAATACGAGTTAAAATGCATGTGAAGGGATGGCAGAAATTTATTCAACGACATAATATCTGAACAAAATAACTGGTTTTGTGCACAATTCTATAAAACAATATTTTGGTACAGATATATGCACGGACTGAATGCTTCAATATGCCTATATCTTTGTTCAATAGCACTGTTACACGTAAGCATATAAAACATCTACTCATGATCCACAGGTCACCGGCTAAAATGCTTCCCCAGTTGGTTTTGCTCGGTGCAAGCTTTGTGCGAACAGCCTGCAAATGTTAAATAAGGTGAAAGGCGGATAAGTCATCCATGTACGGGGTGCCATAAAGGTAAAAGATAAATATACCTTCTCGCGTCAAACCAACTCATAAGGGCCAGTTTCTTGGTTTCATAGCGTATATATTCACCACTTGGAGTGGACGTCGGTCCACCACAGGATTACTTATATTTGCCAGCTGGGTGGACTGGAGTAAAATGAGATGAAGTATTTTGCTCAAGAACACAGTCGAGGAATCAAAATCACAACCTCACGATCATGAGTCCAACACCCTAACAACGAAGCCTCGCACCTCTACAGGGGTGACATGCCCACCACTAAGATCACTAAACATAATGAAGTACTTGGATGGTAGATAAAGCAGTATATATTTGATGATTAAATGATAATTTTCTAGACCGCGTGTATACAACATTCTCAAACCCAAGATGGCGGAATAGATCGGTGAATATTTGAAATGGTCCTAACGCGGGAAATAATATGGGTTCACCTTCACTTGGACACACGTACACAGGCAAACACACACACACACACACACATACAAGCACACATAGACGCACACTCACATACACACACACACAAGCACACAAAACACACATCCACAAACACAAAGTTGCACATATATACACATATCAATATATACATACAGGGAGGTGGAGATAGAAGTGGGACAGAGAGAGAGAAGGACGAGTTTCGATAGTAAAACAAATGTATTCCTGAAATTGCTATATGATAAAATATTATTCATCTTATGTGTAGTAAATTTAGAAGCCCCCTTTCTCTCTCTGGATTTTAATCCCACCTTCTCTATGTGGCACACATATATACTGGTTGTTAGAATATAAATCTACGGTATTTTCAGTCACGAACTGCCTGCCAAGAATTTCTATATTCGGTTTAAAGGATTATACCATGATCCAAATTGTGTACAGACGTTAAAAATGAATATAACATGACCTTTTTCTCTTTTATTTCTAATACCTTCTTCAGATTCGCTGTTAATAGTATGTTTAACACTAATTTCGGGTGTGATTGAGCAATCCTATGAGTATGATATGAAAAAAAAAAAGACATCCTGCCATGACAACTATGTCACTCTTCTTGCCGGCGTAGTTTATCTATGATTATATTATCGACATAGCCTTTGTTTCTTAAGTTGGCGTGGCTTGATATGAGAAATAGTTGGCTGCTATTTCTTGCAGCGCGAGTGACTAATTATAGAATTCAGCATCAAGTCATCTATATGTCTTAGTTTTAATATTTGCGAACCGAAACTCTATGTATGCCAATGTATTTTGTCTAAACCTCTTAGAAAAACATTCAATGCAATTTAAAATATGGGTATTGATAAAAGCCAACAATAGACATGCTGTGCTTGGGTTTACCTGGAAGAAATAACAATATATTCCCATCAAATCGCATGGTATCTCTTCCAGAACAAAATATGAGTTATTGGATAATGTAGTCGTAGATACACAGGACACTTAGTATGGAAAATCTTTCATTATAAGTATGCTGTGGCAAAGCTGGCGTGGATATAAAATAACAAAATAACCAACAAAATTTAGAGAAAGGAAACTAAAGAATAGATACTTTAAAACATACAGCTTTCTCCCAATAACATGAAGAAATATTTCTACCTGTACTTCATAGTGTTCTTAGTTATTTTATTACATTTATAAGCAGTAATATGAAAAAGGCCATGTTTTTCTTAATTTGGACATTAAAAAGTAAAGCGGGATTCTGAGAATATTCGAGATGGTTTTAAAACAGCATCATTAAATCTTTACTGTTGCTCTTATCTAATTTCTAACTACGGAAATGTGTTTATTTCTTAGAAACACCTCCTTCTTTTGGCGACTTAAGAAAGTAATATATACGTAGTATAGCATGTACATAGTGCCATATGTGCCTCACTGTTTTCTTATCTACTCGAAGCTTTTTCAAAATCAGTTGTTGTTCGCAAAATAAATATGTATGATATAAATGGATGTTTTTTTCGTGGCTGCTATAAATGAAATAAATATACGAATGATTGCGTGAAATTTGTGAGTCTATTTTTGTCATAATCGTATCTCTACCGTAGTTCTAAGAATGTTCTGCTTTACGTTACTTACATTGTTTGTTCGTATTGTTGATACTATTGTTGTTGTCGCTAGTCTAAAGTAATGCTGCATCAGTTGCTGAGTCCTTTTGTAAGTGAAAGTTAACCATTCAATCACAATGGTATCAATGGTTCAGTTTCAGATACACTATTTAGTAAATTATCTGCGTTGTAGGAGTTTTAAAAAAAATCAGTTGGAAATAGACTCGTAACGTCATGATTGTGGAAAGAATTTCTGACAACCAATTACAGAAATATTTTAATGACCATCTGTAATTTATGTATTTCCGTGTGTGCAACACTTATACACTTAATGTTTTTGAGTATGTTTGTCTATGAGCACAAAAACACGAGAAATTATCTATCTATCTGTCTATCTATCTATCTATCTATCTATCTATCTATCTATCTATCTATCTATCTATCTATATATCTATCTATCTATCTATCTATCTGTCTATATATATATATATATAGAGAGAGAGAGAGAGAGAGAAGTAGAGTGAAATACTGAAAGACTTTGTAGCAGTAGATGATATAGATTATATATACTCACTCATATAAGTTCTTCTTCGGTGGAATGCATGGAATGAGACCGAGTGAGCGAGAAAATGAGAAACAGAAAAAGAAGTAGTGTAGAGAGAGTAACGTTGTTTAAATAAATGCGTTCTTTTTTGTGCACATTGAAT
>NC_142932.1:58780538-58785538 GCF_046866305.1 Octopus bimaculoides | reverse complement strand
TTTGCACATCTTACTTTGCTTGTAGAATTTGATTCTTTTCTGAAACCTGCTTATTCTCTGAGCTTTTGCTTGAACTTTTTGTTTAAGCGTTTCATTCGCTGACATTAGTTCTTCTCTTGTTGAGAGTCCATATTTTTTCACAATCGTCCAGCCTTTTCTTGGTGTTACACTATTTCCAGAGATTAGCTCAGTTCATATTGATATCTCCCTTCTCAAAGATTCAATCTCAGTTTCAATTCTACTCCTCCAGATTGATTTTCTTTTCGGATTTGGTATTGCTGACATTTTGGGTGTTAAACTGCGTCTTTCGATTACCTTAGCAACAGAGTAAATGACTATATTTAACTTATTAAGATCGGGTTTTAGTTGTTCCATGATTTCTTGTGTAACGCCGTTGCCAATTTTTATTTGTGTGTTATGTTGGTGTGCATTTGAGAGTTTATGGAGTGGTTCCCTATCATTCATATTTATATGCCCTACAACTGCAAGCTCATTCAGAACTTCCTGCTTCATTTCAATGATAAGGTTTTCTGTGTTGTTCAGCAAATATGTGGTCTTCAAATTCTGTTTCGACATAATTTTCCTGGCTGTGTTTTCTAAGGTCATTATATTTTCCTTTTTCTTAGGGCTCTTGAGTGGTTTCGGTAGATGGTCGCCTTTCAGTCAATGCTTGTGGTCCAACATTCCTCCCCTCTGCTTCGTTATTTCTTTCCTGACTTATATTTAGGTCATTCTCTACCACTTTTTTAATAGAGGTTAATTCTGCATCTGTGAGTCTGGTATTTCTGAAGATATCTCTTCTAACATTTGCTAATCTGTTTTCATAGGAGTTTCCGGTGGGGTTCTCTTGGGTTGGCCTACTTAATGCAAAGTAATGAGCGTATATTACTTTTTTTATTTTCTTCCTGGTTCCATTTAGTTCTTATACATTTTTGATTTTGTGGTCGTTGTGGTGGTGAAATTTGGGGGCTTAATTTCCGACAAATCCCGTTTAAGGGACCTTCCAGGTTCGTATTCGGTGAAGATATTCTGCCATTTGAACATTTTTCGCTGTCAGGTTGACAGATTCCTGACAGGCGCACATCCAGAATAACCGCAAGACAAGCGATTCGGTGTACTGTTTGCAATTTTCTTTTCTTTTTAAGTAAAGTTAAATTTTTATTAAATTTTTATTTTTGAAAAATATTTTTATTTATTCATTTATTCATTTTATTTTATTTTAACCACTAATCTAAATATAGGGGCTGCGTTTATCATCATTAGCAGCAGCAGCAGCAACAGTAGTTGTAGTAGCAGCAGCAATATCACTATCGGCAGCAGCAGCGGCGGTGGTAATAGTAGTAGTAGTGGCAGAACAGCAGCAGCAGCAGCAGCAGTGGTAGTAGTAGTAGTAGTAGTAGTAGTAGTAGTAGTAGTAAGTGCGGCTGATGTAATAATTTTTTTGTGGAGTGGGATGGGTTCTGATCGGTCAAAATGCGTCTACTCCTAGCAGCTGATAACAGCAAGAGTGACCTCGACCTGAGGAAAAATTAAGGAAGAGCCGACTTACTCTGTTTTGTATCATTTGTGAATAGAGAAGTTGTGTTCGACCAGAGCGAATCTATTATTATTATCATTATTATATTTTTTTTTTTCACGTGCAATTTCCATCATTCTTATGTTCCTCAAAACGCATCTCGCTTCCTCTCGGAATTAACTTCCACGCGAGTCTAATCCCTAATTCCTTGGACGCTTATGTGACATCTGGCTATCTTGTAATTGTTCCTCTGGATCTTTCCTATAGATAGATAGATAGATATATAGATAGATAGATAGATAGATAGATAGATAGATAGATAGATAGATAGATAGATATTTATAAATACCATCGTTTGATGGTATTTATAAATATTTTAATGCTTCACTACGCGTGTTTCTACTAATACATGTTTTTAAGATCATAGTCCGTATTCCTGGGATAATTCAAGTCCATTAACATATTTATAAATTCCCTCAAAAATTATTATTGTTATTATTATATTTATTCTACAGAATATCTGTGCAGCTCGGTGTAACCCCAAAAGACTAATGCGTAAATGTCGAACAATTGCAATAAGTTCTCAACACTGCATTGGTGGATAAAATTTCTTTATTTGTGTATTAAGTCTACAGTTGGTTTCATGTGAAGAAAATATCTCAATATCCTAACATCTTTTCTAGCCAATCACATCGAGGAATGGTGTTCGTCTACATTTTGGATGTACTTGCAGATATACAAGTATCAGTCGAACAAGAGTAAAACAATATCAACAGAATTTATGGCATTGTATGTTCTAACATATTGCATGTTCTAACGTGTTGCATGTTCTAACATGTATCTTCATAGATGCGGGTGTTCATATATACACACCTATTTGTGCCTGTGAAATATAAACACACAGAAACACAGACAAACGCAGACGTTCTATAAGTGTATATATGTACTGTATAAGTGTATATACGAGTGATTTTGTAGGTGTGCATACGCATATGCATGTGCATATTATTTACATAATACAGTTATAAATTTGCTGTTCACCATTCACTTTACAATATCACTTAGACAGCAAATACGAATACAATGTCTGTTTTACAAACTTCAGAATGCGTAAGTAGTATCGGTTGTGTGTTTCTCTGTTTGTGTTTGTATGTATTCCAAACGCTGAAAGAGGTGTGCAAATATATGAATAAAAACATGTATGATTAAAAGTATGTATTCATCCACGTATACATTTTCTCTCATAATACAGTAGCCACTCATTATATTATTTCATTTTTTGTTTGACACTTCTATGTCTGTGCATGCACATATAATAGTATTTGCGTGTGTGTGAATGTGTTTGCGTATGTTTGTATGCGCGCACACATATCTGAGTATTTGTATGTGTCCATATATATATATATATATATATATATATATATATATATATATATATATATATATATATATATATATATATATATATATATAACCACACTAGAAGAAACACCGTCATTGACTGGGTTGAAAAGAGCTGCCCAAATTGTACTGTGAATATTGAAAGTTATTCACTTAGATTCTATTGAACATATATTTTTTAAAAAATGGTTGCTAGCATTCATATGGACATTAGACTTGTTTTCTTCTGGAAAATATTGTCATCGGTGCATATAAAATTCTGATCTATGATCTATATTATTTTGGTCTATAAATGAAGGAAACACCGCACAGACTTTGGCTTATGTGTAGCAGGAGATAAATAAATAAATTTTCGTGGAAAACTAAAAGAATAGGGACTATAATTTATAGAACTTATTAGAACAAACAAAAATACAAATGGATTTTGTTTAGACAAATAAAGTTTGACGTCGTTGACAATATAAATACAATGATTAATAAAATCATTCTGCAAATGTTAGTATGATGATCTCGCGGTAAAAACTTCCTTATAGACAATGTTTTGCGTTTCACCAGTAGGAGCAAAAAGGAAAATATTTTTCTTGCTCCCTACTTTGGATGTCCCAAAATATAACTGACCGTGTGAGAAACAGTCCTCTTATAATTGCAAACCAGCAACTTTCAAAGTTGGAATTTATTACAAAGACAGATATATTGGAAATTGACATCATTTGAACTCTAAGGACATATTGGAAGTTATTAAAGGTAAACGAGGAATAAAAACATCTTCACCTTTTCCACAACCAGAAATTTTTGTGACCTGTAGGACATTTGTCATTAATTTCTTGACAACACGTCTTGTGCCATTGCACCACATTGGTTGAGAAAGATGGCGCAGAAGCATGACTGTAGCGCCTATTTTCAATGGAAAGCAATGCGGAGGAGCTCCTGGTGGATGCAGTGAGTTTATGATCTCAACCAGGTAACTAACTATTTCCGATTCATCCACAATAGAGCTCATTTAAATTATTCATAGTAACGTTTTTGGTGCCATGTTTATGGTTTCGCACAACCTAGCAGCACTTGTATAATTTGAAATTATACATGGAAAACCTTTTTCAGTAGGTTTCTCAACCGAGCTCACCAAAGTACATATTTTTTCATGGATTCAAATTACCTTCATGACTGATATCTAGCATTCCTTCTCTAAGTCACAAAATAGTATATGCGAATTGTTCCGAGTGATGATCCCATATATATATATATGGAGGGGTCGTTTTCATGTCTGTGTTTGTCCCCACCACTGCTTGACAACCATTGTTGGTGTGTTTATATCCCCGTAACGAAGCGGTTCGGCAAAACAATACAATAGAATTAACACCAGGCCTGAAAACCACAATAAGTACAGGGGACGATTCGTCCGTCTAAAATTCGTTAAGGTGACGCCCCATCGTGAACGCAGTCTAATAACTGAAACACGTAAAAAGTAAAATAAAACACACACACACACAATCGCCCACATACACACACATATATTCAAAAGTGAAGCTCCGACGAACCTGTAAGGTGATGCACAAGCACTTAAACCTGAGTACGTTGCATAGTAGAATCAGTTGTAAGCTAATGAATTTTATTACATAATTTTTTGTTGTCTTGTTATTTATATAGCCTCGTATTACTCTCTGTGCTCGACCAACGCTTTTGTCTGAAGCAAATATATATTGAATAACAACCGGTTATTATTATCACTAGACCTACGCGAAATATCAATGTGTGTGTGTGTGACTCTGTGTGTGTGTGTGTGTGTGTGTGTGTGTATGTGTGTGTGTGTGTGTGCTTGTATGCGTGTTTGTGTATATGAATAAATGTAAATGCGTAGGATCATCATTAAAGTTTATCTGCATGTTTCGGATGCTTATAAATGACCGGGCGAAGAAAATGCTTTCTGCTAGTGCATCCCTCATTTAGAGATGTTCGTGTTACTTTATTAAATGGTTAACGAAAAAAGAAATGTTGCTAAACAAACTGTAATGTAGCTACTTACAGCTACATTACAGTACCTGGAAATGTAGCCAGTTACAGACACGGTTGTCTATCAGTGTAT
>NC_142932.1:58768038-58775538 GCF_046866305.1 Octopus bimaculoides | reverse complement strand
GGTAATAGGGCAGATGGGACTTGCATATGATTTATGGATTAATGCTGGAATATGGCCCGTGACCTTCTTGTCTTTCTACACTCCAGGAAAACCTCAAAATACAAGTTCATGTTAAAGTAAACTTAACGTTTATGTAATTTGTCTGTAGAAAATTTAAGACATTTACAAGAATTTTAAGCAAACATCCTTGCTTTTAAGGAAAAAAAAAATACTATTTAAATATACATGGGTTTTGACACACCTTGTTAGCCTTAAGCGTTTTATCGAGAAAAGAAAAACGAAATTCTATTGTCCCATTATGTTAAAACCATGCCTTGGTGGTAAAATATAGATGTAAGTTTAGAAC
This sequence comes from Octopus bimaculoides, assembly GCF_046866305.1. Classification (NCBI taxonomy): domain Eukaryota; kingdom Metazoa; phylum Mollusca; class Cephalopoda; order Octopoda; family Octopodidae; genus Octopus; species Octopus bimaculoides. Next base: position 58,775,192 of record NC_142932.1, on the reverse strand, counting down.
TCACAGTTAGTCCACGTCGGAATCCTTTGACAACTTTGAAGAACATATTTTTGTAGGTCGTCTTATCAACAATTTAACTGAGAAATGAGTTGTTAGTTTTGATGAAGCTGGATTACGATCAAAGACTTTTCCAGCCATGGAGATCTCTTCACTTGCGGGCAGTGAAGTATATTATCAAATATCTGACTCGTGGTTTTTCAAAAGCAGTGTATAACTCTGTAGCACTTTATCCATATAAAATTATGTGTAAAATTATTACTTGTATTATTCATTAGTAAAATAGGAATGTGAGAATGAGAGTGAAATCAACCAGTAAGTTAAATTATCATGTTCACGGTCACAACAGTGAAATGAATGTCAATATCCTCAGCAGAGCTCCTCACGCATACAATCCCACACAAAACGACTCAGGCACACCCATTCTTAGATTCATACATATGTGCAATCATATATGTATATATATATATATATATATACGTCAACAACGTGTTAATGTAATTTTACTTTTAAATGACATTTTCACTGAACGGGAAAATAAAAGTGATAGGCAGTAAAATATTTTATAATAAAATGTTTGCCTTAAGCTAAACTATTAAGAATGAACCGTAAACCAATTTTTTATTTGTTACCCCTAATTGGAATAAAGACACCTAAACCTGTAGGGAATTACCATACTTGAAATAGAACTTTCTAGCCTCTGATGTTTATTGAATTAATTGTCTGAATAATTTTACTGTAATACACTGCTAAAACTCAATATAGAATCTACAAATTTAATTGTTGATTCGATGAAGCTTTCAGCAATTGAGAAATAGTGAGAAAAGAGAGAAGGAAAGTGGGTGGGGGGTGGGAGAAACATGTGCGTATGGGCATGAGTATACGAGGGTGAGTCGAGCACAAAAACAGAGAGAAGAGACAAAGAGGCAGACACATGATAGTTATTCATTTCGTCATTGTTTTAGTATTCAGAAAAAAAGGGCACTTAAAGTAATTGTTTGATTTTCTGTTTCATTTGCTGATGAATGACTGAAGACTGCAACAAATTTAGATTTCTGAATTGTCAGCAAAATTTACGAAATGAAAAAAATGGTAGAAAGTAGTTTTTAATTTTTATTTTAATTTTAGGATATTTTTTTTAGAGCTCTTAATAATTATTCTTTCAGCTTTTTTACTTTTAATTATTTCAAGAATGTAAGATAAGAATTTTAAAATGGCTAAAATCTGTTGTTAGTGACATTTATATGACATGAGTGTTTTCTCGATTCATATCTTTGCAAAAAATTTGGTTTTTTGAATTCACTTCCAAATGCTTTTAAATTTTATCTCACTAAAATTAAATGTGACAAACACTGATCAACGAGATGAAATACCAGAAAATGTGCCTGTGTGTGTGTTCATATGTATGCTATATATACATACATACTTATGTAAGTATAAGAGAAAGAGTATCAGATAGATTGATAAATAAATAGATAGATATATATGTATATATGAATATATATATATAGAGAGAGAGAGAGATATGTATATGTGTGTGTGAGTGTGTTTGTATGTTATAAGTATGTGCATATGTATACATATTTATATAGATATAGATATGCATGCGTATACATACATGCATGCGTATACATACATGCATGCATAGATACTCACAAACTAACCCATACAAATGTGTTGTGTATCTGTGCGTGTGTACATGTACGCATGTATGTATGTATATATACATACATACATACATACATTAACACATAATTGTTAAAATTTTAAGGGAATGTGCTATGCAGTGACTTAATCTCTGAAGATTCTTGTTCCTTACTTTGTAGGATCTGGAATTTTAAGAGATTACGCGAACAACTACAGAGGAATGGAATTATGCATAATACTGCAAATTAGCACTTGAACATTTTTTCTGCATTTTTATACAATATCACATATTTCTCGACGCACGTAGTATCTTTCTGTTACTCTAAACAGGAACTAAATGAATATGTTTAATGAAAATAATGCTGTTTAGTGAAGTTAAAAGAATGTTCACATCGAGAGATACTTCACTTCCTTACTTCTAGCCGGCACAATATTAAAATTACCACTGTAATCCTTACGATACAGGGACCATTTTGCGATATCTCACGGTTTCCGTCAAATATTTTCAATTTCACTCCGCATATTCCCCTGAAAATTCGACAGCTCCACCGAAAACATTAGCAGGATCATGGAAGTCAACCAATCTTCACTAAGTATAGATATACCTTTTATTTTACATTTTACATTTCTGGACCTCTTTTCCACACCCCAAACCTTCCCAGCTACGGTAGGCCTTCATCGTCATCATCATCATCATCATCATCATCATCATCAGCGTCATCGTCATCATCATCATCATCTTCTTCTTCTTCTTCTTCTTCTTCTTCTTCTTCTTCTTCTTCTTCTTCTTCTTCTTCTCCTTCTTCTTCTTCTTCTTCTTCTTCTTCTTCTTCTTCTTCTTCTTCTTTTTCTTCTTCTTCTTCTTCTTCTTCTTCTTCTTCTTCTTCTTCTTCTTCTTCTTCTTCTTCTTCTTCTTGTTCTTCTTCTTTAATTAACTGTGGACTATGATTGTGAAAATACAAAAAAAAAAAGACATACTTCTGGTTTGATTAGATTTCAAACAAGAACATTGGCTTACCAACGAGATCTTAATTCATACTTTCTCTCGGGTGGATGTCAACACATATACTACGAATTCAAAAACGTTGTTGGACACATTAAGTTCGAGATTGAACAACTCGGCAACACTGATTTATTCTCTTTGTCAAAGTTTAATTTTGATAGATTCCAAAGACACAAAAATGGAAAGACAAAATGAACTACCCTCAGGAGATAACAGTTACCATCAAGACAACAGATTGATATGTCAGCAATTTTAGGATAAAATAGGCCAACCTCATTAATAAGCTGAGGCCAGCAATTCATAACAGAAATGAGTAACGCGAGACTGTCTGATTTTTGCGAAAATCACATTCTTCGCAAGCCTTGCGTTCAAAATATGATATTGTTTGTTTTATCCCTGACACTTTATTTTTGTAAGAAACTAACTTATCTTTTTAGAGGACAGCTTCGAATAATCTATGAAAATATAAAACTTTTAGAAAAGCAAGCGTGCAAATTAATGTTGAAATTTCGATATAATTCCACAAATATATCGTAATCAAGATTGCACAGCAACAGAATGATTCCATTCCTAGGATCTCTGTGCAGTCTGACATGACTTACCCGTCAATCATTCAGAGTGAATTCTAAAGGGATCAGTCATATGATGGACATTGCAATCTGCCTTAAATTTATGGAGTCTTGGTTACTATTTTAGGCACAACCTATTTTGAAACTGACGATATAATAACAAGATCTTTGCGCCCACAAGAAAATTGCTTTAGTAAAGGATACCGAGTAATGAAACGCTATTAATTGGAATGCAGACATGATATATGCAATGAATTATATTTGGAACATCACTGAAACGTATATATCAATCTTTAGTTATGAGAGCTACACTACTTACCAAAATTGTCACAAATTATGAAGCGTATATTCCTACCCTCCCAATCACTAGTTAGAACAAGACACTGAAGTACCTTTGGCTTCATAGTTGTATGATTTATTATTCGCCAAATATTGAGAAAACTACGTGAAAAAAGGGTGAATAAGTTCATGAAATATTACTGCTTATCCTAGGTACCAGATAACCCAAAATCATGTAAAAAAACGTACGGCGGCACTGTTAAGATCTTTCATTTACCAAAAAATAACCAGAGAAATGTTGCTATTGAAGGAGCAGTAACAGCGGTTCTTATTCTATAATAGCCACATGATTCGATTTGTAACTAGGATATATACATATACATATAAATATATATAGGCAAATCAAAAATATATAGGAAAAAAAAAACAGAAGTCAAAATTTCGTACACTGTGGATATGTTAACAATGTGGATAGTTTAACATAGATAAAAATGGAAAGAAAGGTGTGACGTTTTGAGCATGGCACTTCCTCACAAAGAGGAAAGCGGCAAGGTCCTGCGAGAAACGTGTGCGTTCACATTGAGGAAGTAACTGGAATTGGAGATAGAAAGGGAATGTGGTTTTTGAAAGCAGGAGGGAGAGAAAATGGCCAGTGTGTGTGGATATATCTGTGTGCACGTGTTTGTGTTTATGACTGACATATGTGAGGGAGTGCCGGACAGGTCAATAGCATAAGTTAGATTTCATGGTGAGAAGGGAGATCACATATGTGTGTGTGTGTGTGCGTTAGTGTTACTGTGTTTTTGCGTATGAGTGTGCGTGAGTTCATGTGTATGGGTGTGTGTGTATATGTGTGGATGTATGTTTCCGTGTGCATGTGTGCATGTGAAGTGTATATGTGTATGTGTCTATGTCTCCTTGAGTGTGTGTATGTGTGTGCGGATGTGAGGTGTATATATGAGTGTATGTATGTTTGTGTATATGTGCGGGTGAAGGGATTTTTATAAATTCCAAGATATGTAAACATGTGTGCGTGTGTGTGTGTGCGTTCTGATTTATGTTTTATGTGAGGAGGGTGAGTTATGTACATGGGTGTGAGGAAATGTGTGGAAGATGAGTAAAATACTTTTAAACTATCTAATTAAAAAATTAATATTATCATTAACATTAAATTTTAAAAATTTGAAGATGTTGAGAAATTAAAATTAAATAAATTTAAATTAAATGGAATTTAAAAAAACAGTATTGAAGCCGTTACCGGAAGGTATACTAACGGTATATGGGTTCGGTGAGAGGTGATATAGTGCAGGTCAAGGCGAAATCTAGTGGATTTGGATCCGTGCAATTTCAACCAGAAGACATTGAGGTGTTCGGTGAAGTTGCTGTGAGACGGAGGTATTTTATGCAGGCCAATATCCTGTTCAGCAAGTGGGCCGGCTAGCCGACAGCCCGCCTAACATATACAGTGTCGCAAAGAATGCATTGAATGCAATAGATAATTCTGGGAGAGATGCAAGCGAGAGTGTCCCGGATCGTGTGTTGCTTGGTTCCAGTGACGAGTTGTTACTTGGTTTCAGTGTTGGTTATGAACCGACAGGTGTGGCCACAAGATCTGGAACACGGAACAGATCCAGGATGTACAGGGGTGGAGGAGTAGAGGAGCTAATTCCCAGTACGTTGGGTAGTTTACTCGTACGTTTGAAGGAGAGCAAGGGTGGTATAGGTTATGGAAAACATGGATGGGTTGAATCGGATTGGAGACGCCGGAAGGCCAATAGGATTTTCAAGCAAAGGAGTAGAGGGGTGGAAAAGGATTAGGAAGTGGGAGACAGGTGTGGTGAAGGTTAAAGGGCAGAAGTACGATCAACTGGAATGGCATGGATGAAGGCGGCCTGGACAAGGATGTGGGGTGTGTCTGCGAATTGTGAACGGGAGTGCTGGGTATTGAGACTGAGTCTCAAAATCTTGGTCGCGGCTAGAGAGACGTCGGTGACGTTGAAATTGGGAATATGGGTGTAGGGATGGCCAGTTCGGTGTGGGAGGTGTGGAGAATAAAAATTTGAATTGGGAGTGGGTGTCTGTAGGTTTGAAGAAAGCAACACTGGTGAGAGAGTGAGCGAAGAGGTCAATTGAGAAAGAAATGTCAAACAAAAATATTATTAATCGGGACTTCGAAATTTCAGCCCGTAATATCACAGTCGAAATGTGATGCATTGAAATATATCTTGGCTTTACATAGTCTCTTTTCAGTTAAAAATCTTCATTTAGTATGTGGGCTTCAGTGGAGTAGTACTTAGTTAGTGATACACAGGTGTTTCGGAGAAATATTTGTCATTATATCAGTAGAGGAAATTTTGCTTGCTACAGACAAGGATGATTATTTACTTCTTAATAGCACCTAATCGATCCTATGTTATCGTTATTACAAGTATTTAAATAAACTCCACTAACTCATAAAGGAAATATATATATAGCTATAGTGCCGAAGTTTGATATCTAATATTGCAGCGGCAGTCTCACTGGTAATTTACTGATGCGTTTTTGACTGTAGCGATATGAAATAGATGTAGCAGTGTGGCGCTAGTGTCGTGACGTGTCGATAGTTATTGGTATGTAGGGATTACCTGTAATATTGTGATAGTAACTGTAATAAGGTTGTGACCACTGTACTATTCTGGTGTTACATGTAGCTGTATCCATGTGATAGTGGAAACATATTTGTAGCCATAACGCGAACCAACAATGCATTTTAGTATGGTGCTTAGTTATATATATTCTATTACATAGTTATATATATATTATTCACTGTTCTCAATGTTCGTTAACTTGCGTTTGATTTTTCAAATATTTTATTGATCAGCGTCGTTTATATTTACAAGCGTACAACAATGACTTTCGACAAATATAATCGTTTGGAATGCTTTGCAATGCAGACTTCTATATACGTTTCTGAAGACATTAGAAAGATTTTATTTATTGAGCATTATTCGACACAACATGCTGAGACAGATACCTTCTGCATAACTGTATTGCGTAACAAAATTAGAAATGAGGGAGAGACCATGCTCTCGAGACAAGGCACATTGATTCCTGTCGATGGTTGGGTGGCTCTCTGGCCTCCGATTGAAATTACCAGCTTTTATAGGCGTTAGTGAAACTTCGGAAATATTTGGCTAGACTGTTTGGTGGGAAATCTCGTGCGTTTCTTTGAATTTTGCAGCATAAAAGAAAATACGATAGCCAGTTGAATACGATTTACGTATGCGTTAATAACTTATCAAGACGAAACTTTCGATATTATGTGATACCGGACTGTTTGACTCTGAACATCATGAATCAAAACTCAGCAGCAGTTTCATAACAGAGTGAAATGGCACGGTATTGTAAGGCCTTTGCGGTGTGATGGTGATCGGTATTAGAAAGTGTGGCTGTAGTAGGATTCGACATAGTGTTATGGCATTTTCATGATTAAAATCGCTGTTTATTATATTGAACGACAATCAACTTATCATATCATTCTCCCATTCTTGAAGTTTCCCTGGCTGTGTCCATTTCCATATGAACTCTAACTGTGATATCAATTTGAGGATAATATATCTCTCTCTTTCATTACTCTCTCTCTCTCTCTCTTTCATTACTCTCTCTCTCTCTCTCTTTCA
>NC_142932.1:58760538-58765538 GCF_046866305.1 Octopus bimaculoides | reverse complement strand
TATAGTTATTGACATACATCGATAAGGTGAATATTAAGTAATGCGCCTTTCAGAAAATTAGTCACTTTATTCTTTAATATATAGATTCTTTATAAGCTTAAATATTTGGAATATCTTTCATGATTTGCTGCTTTACAAATACAAATATAAATCTTATTTAAAGAGATTTAGAAAGCAGAGTTTGGCAATATTAATTGCGCACGCACTCTAATTTTGCAACATAATCAAAAGAAATGCGTGAAGTAATATCATAAAAAAAATTGTAATGTAACACAGCAAGAATTATTCTCTTCAGTTAGGCCTGTTTTGTTAAAGAAAGTAAAAGATGATATATTAGATGCCGTATGTAAATATGACGAGAACATTAACTGAAATTCAGCTTTGAAAAAATCGAAATCAGAAGTTAGCAGCGTTTGTTAGAAATTCTGAAAGCAAACAATTGACGATTTAAAAATATTAAGAATGAATCTGTTATAGTTATTTTAGTTTCCAAGGGAAAATTCAACACTTCTCTTTTTGGAGGTAGGGGGGGGCTCGGTATATGACAACTATGCACACATTTTTGTCTATAAAGCATCCTCACAATGTATGCTGACCTTCATAGAAAATATTCTTTTCTGCTCTAGGCACAAGAGGGAGTGGGGGGGGGAGCAGTCGATTAGATCGACCCCAGTAGGCAACTGGTTCTTACTTTATCAACCCCGAAAGGATGAAAGGCAAAGTCGACCTCGGCGGAATTTGAACTGAGAACGTAAAGACAGACGAAATGCCGCTAGGCGTGCTAACATTTCTACCAGCTCGCCAGTTCATAGAACATATTGTTCATGGAACATTCTAAATATGTTTAAGGAATTACGAAACTTTTGGCCGTAACAATAGCATTTCGAAACAGAAAATAGAAATGACTAAGAAATTGCTAGCGTATACCTTAGAAGCAGGGTGGTTATTTTCAAATATTAATCTCCAAACTAAGGAAAATGCAAAACTTTCTTATTTCGTTGCTCCTATATCCTAGCAAAATTAACTTAAACTATAGCCTTAGATTCATTAATGCCCTTTACGTGAAATTTCTCAGATAGAAGTATACTTTTGCTACAGCATTTGTGTGTGGGGAAAATTTGTGTTTGGGGGAAATGTGTGTGGGGAAAAATTTGTATGTGCATGTTTGTGTGTGTGGTTCCGTATGCGTGTATGGGTTAGCATGTGCTTGCGCGCGCGTGTCTACGTTTCACGGAAATTGTATTTATCCCATTCATCCACCCGTAATACAAAGTAACTCCCTCGTCAATCTGGCCGTCATAAAACCAATAAACCAGTGAGAAACTTAGCGTTTATGGCACTATTATGGAAATACTTGAAATATGTGATCAATATTTTTATGCACTTTGTACAGCAAATTCTAAGCGCTCTCTACATCTAAAGGATATTAATTAGTTGTGCATTGTTTGATTTTTCTTCTTTCGCTTTCTGGTGGTAGAATTCCTTTGTATACATGTGAATATAATAGTAATACATATCCTAGTTTTGGAAGTATGTGTCATTTTCTACAATATTTCACACAACATATACCAAAGCATATACCAAAAAACTTGTAGTGTCCGTACTTTTTAAAATGATTACATGGATAGCTCCACTAGGTTTCACGCAATGTTGAGGTTTGTATTTAAATATATAAATATGAAACTAATTGTCTTCTAGTTGATAAGTTTTGGATATAAAATGTATGAAATCTTTCATAAATCAAAGAAGAGCATCAAAACACCAGTAGCGTGTTACTCAAAAGCAGATCACATTTTTTAGACATATTTTGTTACACCATCTCTTCATTGTCTAAGTTCAAATCCTTTGCAATCTCTTGGCAGAATGCAATGTGCGGGGGCTGGATACCATTAAGTATACTCCTATTACTTAATATATTTCTTGGAATCCTCCCCCCCCCCATCATCATCATCATCATCATCATCTTCTTCTTCTTCTTCATCATCTGTTGCAATCGTTCACATAAATAGTAGCAACAAAATTTTCATTGCAATCGCTTCTCATTACTACTCCAGCACCGCTAATAGCTCTATCTTTACTCCCATACCTCGAAAACCTACAGGAACTACAATGAAATGAAACCAATAAGAAATCCACAACAACAATAATCAACACTATGCTTATATTAATACTGTCAAACTTGAGGTTTCTTCATGCCAAAACTATGTTTCACGGCTCTGCCTGGTTACATTTGGCACGGCTGCAATTTTGCATATAACTGGAACGAGCTGCATCAATTACCAGAGCTCATACAGGCATACAAGCCTGCATGCATGCATGCACCATTTAGGGTTGTGAGTGACCTCCAGCTAATCAGTGATCATGTCTTTATTAGTTTTGAAACTGATTTATGTAGAAAAAGACTAGCTCGAGGCGATGTTCTGGCATATGTTCAATACAACAGTGTCACTAATTAGCATTAACAAACGATTCTTTAGTACAAAAGCTATATTTGATCACAGAAAGAGAACATAAAAGCATCTAAGTTCTCATCAATTTCAAATTAGTTTAGCAGCTGACAAGTTAGCTTCGGTCGTAAAAACAATGAATTTGCTGATTTAAGAGTTGTTCTGAATATACTTATTTTATGTCTTCAACAAATGAACAACGACGAGGCTGTGAGATGGTGGAAAGTGCCTATGATAAAAAACATTATTAAAAAGTCAACATTCCAAATTATATTTATATTTAAATAACTCCTCACACACATATATACATAAACGCACACGCACACACACACAGATATATATATATATTTCTGTATATATATATATATATATATATATATATATATATATATATATATATATATATATATATATATATATATATATATATATATATATATATATATATATATATATATATATATATATATATATATATATATATATATATATATATATATATTATATATATATATATATAGATAGATATATATATATATACACGTACAGTGTAGTCATTTTAGTCATGTAGTTAAACTTAGCTAATGGAATGATATGTGTTTTTGTGTGTAAGAAGACAAATAGCATAATGAACAATACAGTTGAATTTTTGTAGCATACGGAGTTGAAAATATACGTTTTATAAAGTTCTGTTTGAAAGTGTTTGTTGGAATTTGGTGGATGCATTCATCCATCACTTCATTCTGTGTTATTCTCGCATTTTCTTGAAATATTCACCAGCTCATCTATCCTTCACTCAATAGTTCCTAGCCCTTGCCTAATTACTCAGAATGACTTTAGTATGATGACTATACAATGTTTTCCGAATGCATTTTGTATTATAAAATCTTCATTCTACTAGCACCAGTAACTAGAGACAGAGTCCGGTTCTACTGGTTTCCTTACCTTCTTTTTTTATTTCATTTCAAATATTTCTCTTTTGATGGTTATATATTTCTGCACTTCGACTGTTTCATAGTAATTTTCCGCTTGCTTTAGGCAGTGTCCTCTCGTATTTTTTGCCTTCTTCCTAAATTTCGTCCCCAAAATTAATATTTTCCGTTTTTAATTAGTTAAATCGCAATTGTTCAATACTCGCCAAAAATGACACACATCAATTATTATCATTATTACATTCATGTGTGTGTTTGTGTGTGTGTGTGTGTCCGCGTGTGTGTGTGTGTGGATATATGTACATATTACGTGTATGAGTCAGATATAACAAACTACTGTAAATCGTTGTTAAATATCCGCTTAAGTGGGGTCGAGAGCAAGTAATTTGTCCTGACGTCCAGTCGCATTATTTGTATTAATGAAGTCAAACCGAATACTGATATTTTAAAATAATTTAACCTTACGTTTCAGATTTACGTAACTTACGACAAATGCAGCTATCGCGTAAACCTTCACCAGTTAAAGATTTGAAATGAGTGTACATTTATACATACATACATACCTACATACATACACACACACACGCACATATAATAATAATAATAATAATAATAATAATAATAATAATAATAATAATAATAATAATAATAATAATAATAATAATAATGATAATAATAACGATAATGATAATGCAAATGATATATGAGCATATGCATGTATACATACATATATCTACATACCTACATCTAAATGTATATATTGCTGCATATCCGTGTACAAGACGTCAAAAAACGTGGACAAAAAAGGAACGGGAACATAAACAAAGCACAAAAAAACAGATTTTTTTTACGGACAACAGAATGAAAACATAGGAAAACAAACAATCCACTTATGGAACTTTTCCTTCATCTGCTGCCTCTATTCTAAACTAGGCTTTCGAAGATGGGGGAGAGAACGCGTTCTTAGAATAGCTCTTCCCGCGAAGCGGATTAACCTGCTAAGCGGATGATTCCAAAGTAGCAAACAAAAATCAAGACAGGAAAAATTAAACAGTGAAAACAGCGTTATGGGCCGTTAAGCCGAACGAGATGAGATACTGAACGCTGTGATGTGACGAACTTGAGCAGAGAGAGCTAACAGTTCCGTCTTGCCTTTATGCTAGCCGAAAGAAGAGAGGAAGATGTGACAACAGGTGACGTGTGATCAACGAGGAGTGGTAGAGAGAGGAAAAGGGAGGCCGTTGAACAAAGGTGAGTGACGAGAGACTGGGCGGAAAAAGTAAGAGAGAGATACGTATAGTAGTGAAGGGGAGAAGCAAGGACAACAGAAGGAAGCAGAATGAGAGGGGGAGATAGAAAGATATATATATATATATATATATATATATATATATATATATATATATATATATATATATATATATATATATATATATGCATACGTATATATCTACAGTATAAAATTATAAGTGCAAAAAACGAAAACGAACGTTGACAAACATGGTGCTGGTTTAACGCTTCAATGGAAAATTGTCTTAAATGCTCGGACTTTATTCTTTCAGAAAAATAAAGTATAACAACGAGAACGACAAGGGGAATGCAAAAGAAAATTAGTGAAGAA
>NC_142932.1:58720538-58755538 GCF_046866305.1 Octopus bimaculoides | reverse complement strand
TAAATCGAAGGCTACTTCATTAGAAATCATTAGAACATCAACAGAGTATTTTTCTATGTTTGTATGTATATGAGCAGATTCGAATGTTGTGTTTTAGATGTATTTTCATGCATATCTAGACATGCTCATGTATACAAAAATGATAAAATTCTGGAAAGTTTTAATATTTTTACAATTTCATGATAGACTAGATGTGTAGATTTTGAGTTGGCTTTATCTTGTTTTTGAGAAGCCTAATTTCTCAAGATTGCTATATAGTCAGTGCGTTACATATTCCATTGCCCCCAAAATTCCAGATATATACCTGAACTTATAATCTGGATTTAAGAAGTGAAAATTTCTCAATAGTTCAGCGTAGCTAATTTCTTTCTCGCTGATCTTTAGATTAGTGTTAACATCCACTGGTCAGCTGATTTCCACAACAATACAAAGTTTCTATTCTCTATCCTAAATCATTCTGTCACTTCTATTTGTATGTATGTATATTTTCATAGACGTATATTTATACATATATTTCTACATACGTGTATATGTGTTTATATATGTTTATATATGCTTATACACAATCACAGATATATCTCCAGGTGTACTTACGCAAATAATATTTATATGCATCCTATGAAAACCTGCTATAGATATATCTGCCAACAGTGTACTATGTCGATGAAATAAGTTCGCGCACAATAAAAGAGGAAATAGATCTGTGTATATTTCGACTCTCGTTGGAATTTTCAGCAGCAAATTTCTACTCACTTTCATTTTCTACTCATATAGTACATGTAAACCCATCAGCAATGTAGACAATCTATACGAAAATATTGACTGTCATTGGCATGATAAAAAAAGGAAGTGAAATTGTAATAGATACATTGTTTCAAAAATGAATGCAATGAAGGAAGAAGTAAGAATGTATTTTGCACGAAGGCAATAATTTTGTGTTTAAGATGAGACGGCGTATTTCAAACAATTCCAATAAAACCTCGTTGAGAAAGAATTAGAGAAAAACAAAAATACAACGTGGAGTAATATTTGACAGTACATGTTGTATTATTGAATCTAACGTGTATGAATATTCGAACTGAAAATTAACATTTATGAAGAAGTTGTTTTGCATTAAATAATGAATAATGAGTTGGTGAAATGAGAAAAACAATTTTTAGAAGGATTAAAAGCAATCCAAATCAAATAATTCCAATCAGGATTTATTGCATTAATAGTTTTGTATCAAAATTAATATATCATCACTTGTTTTCAGAGATTTTAATCAATTCATTTAACTCTTTTATAAAATGTTCAAAATTATTCACATTATTGGCACTATTTCGCTGTGGTTTTCTTTCACTGTAATTCTTTACATATAGAAATCTGTTAGCGAAATGAGGTTTCTTAATCCAAGACATAATATGAAGGATTTAATCACAGTGGATAAGTCAATTACATCGACAACAGAATATTTATTTTCTCGACTCCGAAATGATGACAGGTAAAGTTGACCTCGGCAGAAATGGAACTCACAACATAGAGATGGACGAAATGACGCTCGGAGCGGTATCGATTCTGCCAGCTCACTGCCTTTGTGGTTGGCATAAATATTGGAATGATCAATATTGATTGTTAAACACCTTGTCCCGATATTGACATAAATATCAATGAGGACAGAATATTTCAGCAGAGAAATTAGCAGCTTCAATCTACAAAATTACAATCTTATTTCGAAATTTCTCTTCCCAAATAAATAGCACGGATACACACGCGTATGCGCGCGAACGAGTGATGACGCATGCAAACACATGGACATGTATTTATTGCTGCATGTTGCCTGTGACAGGTTGCAATTTGCTAAAGTACAGAGGAACGAAGACATATATATGAGGGAAAGCGAAAACACAGTAGTCTCCAGTAGCAGGCTCCTTTCATCGTTTGACTAGAGGTTATGTTCCCGAATGAGTGAATCGTTTACTTCATTGGTGACAGCAGTTATATAGAAAATTTAGATTAGTGTCTGATGCAGTTAATAAAGTACAAAGAAAAGATATGATTTACCGCGAAAAATAAAGCGTGTGTCAAGTTTTCTGTATTTAGTGATATCGACAATAAAGAAAATAGATATATTTGGAAACTATTTCTTTGACACAAAAGATATTGAAATATAAGAACGACTATACGTAGAAATGATGCTGGAAATAAGCAAAATAGTATATTTAAACAAGAGTCAATAAACAGAAAGATAAAAGAAACTAACAGAAAAAGAATGAGAACGAGGCACACAAAAATACTTGAATGAATAAAGAATTCTTGTAATAATTGGAGTGACGCTGGAAAACAGTGATAGGCTTCAAAAAGCAACGGAGATTTAGGAATAAAACTGAAAAGGGCAAAGAACAACGTTAAGAGTCAGGGTGGAAAGACATTGAACTCGAGAGCCAAGAGAGAGAGAGAGAGAGGGGGGAAGCAGCAAAGCAGTGATGCAAAGTAACAGAGTATTAGTACCTTTGACGTTAAGCGAAAATCTGTGTGTTCGGTCAAAATAATTACAGCAGTGAATGAAAATATAAACAGTAGACGGGTGCTGAGTTCATTTGGCTGCACTACAAATGTTCAGCGTCATCCCTACTCACACGGGATGATAGTATGAGGGTGAAATAACCAGCGAAAGACCGTAAAATATTGCGAAAAATATTTAAGCGTTTTGACTGAAGTGAAAACAGGATAACGTTTTTTTTATCTTTCTGTTAAACAATTACGTCGTCAAGTTTGAAATTTGTAGAAAGGAAAGAGGCGTTTACTATTGTTTTATAAATACAAAGAATCGTTTTATTCATCAAAGTATGCACAAATATCGTCAATACTATTTTGCCATTTCAGTGGTAGCTTATTCAGCCCGGAACTGTAAGAGTGTGGCAATTTATAATCAGTAAAATCATGGAAGGCCTGTTTTACAGCATCGTGGGAATTCATTTTTTTTCCTATCAAAAAGTTATCCAAATTCTGGAAAAAATTGTAGTCAGTGGGGTCAAGGTCAAGTGAGTATGGTGGATGATGGAGTACTTCCAGCTCCTACTCCTGTAGTTCGCCAGTGTCATTTTTGCGATTGTGGTCTGGCGTTGTCATGCAATAAACTAGGAGTGGATCTGTTGCATAATCCAGGCTAGTTTTTTGTAAGTTTCTGCATCATTTGGTCCAGTTCGCTTCAGTATTATTCGGCCGTGATTGATGAGCCAGGTTTAATGAAATCATAATGGATCACACCTGCACCAGACCACCAAGCACACACCATCAGCTTCTTTTGATGAAGTTTGCTTTTTGGACTGTATTTTGGTTGCTCGTCTTTGTGCAACCATTTTACTGCACGTTTAGGGTTTTGTCTTGGATCCATTTCTCATCACGTTACAATTCGATTAAAAAAATGATTCATTTTTGTGACGAGAAAGTAGCATAATGCAGGCTTCAAAACTATGCCGTCTCTGATTTTCATTGAGTTCTTGTGGAACCCATTTATCCAACTTTTTCACTTTACCGATTTGAACTAGGGGAGTCAATATTTTTTGCTTACTTACACCAAACAACAACGATAATTCACGGGCATTTTGAGATGGATATGATTCGACGGTGGCTTTCAGTTCGTCATTCTCTAGTTTTCTGTTCGACAACGCTGCTCACTTGTGATGTCAAAGTTATCAGAACAAAATATTGCAAACCAATTAGATACTATCTGCTATGTTATAATATTAGAATGAAATACACCATTAACATTCCGAGCTGTCTGTGATGCAGTATTTCCAAGAAAGAACTCACATTTCAAAACTGTATGAATTTCCGACTTATCCATCTCTAAACAAAAACATAAAAAAAAGACGATTTATAAATATTTTATAAAGCGTAAAATGAGTTAGAATAAAGAAATAGATATGTCCGCTTTCTAACAAAAAATAAAGATCGTCAAAATATAATAATGGCGCAAAATGAGTAGCTGTCAAATTTAACCATATACCTTACTATGAAATTCATACTTGACGACCTGATATATATATACGTAAAAATACTTGTGTGCGCGCGCGCCCATACACGCCTACGCACGCACACACACACACATATGTATATACATGTATGTATGAGGATCTAGAATAGTGATTCTATTTTAACATGTACACAGTTTATAAATTTCTTCTTTTGTACTGTTTACTTTCCCTCTTATTCTACATTAACAAGCCACATTAGACAGGTACTTACTATTGTCATCTTCCAAGTAACATATCTTTCTGCATATATATTTTTTTCGAACAAACTATGGTCACCACCGATTCTCTTCTTGTTCGATAGTACTTTTTTCGCCTTTTTTCCATGTATGATGTTTCTTTGAAATGTATTCTCTGAATTGTTACACATTATGATTTTTTCACTTTCTGGAAAGTAACAGAGTGCACCAAATCATTAAAAATATTAAAGGCCTAAATGTATTCATATATGTACGTAGGTATGCACGTATGTATGTATGTATGCATGTGTGTATTTATGTCATTGTTCAGTTTTATTTCAAGATTTCTTGCCAATAGAGAAAGAGGCGGTGTGTAACCTAGATCCACTGAAATTTCAACGTCAGCAACGGGATATTTTTGTATGTATGTATGTATGTATGCATGTATTTGTGTAGATTTGTATGTCTTGTTATATGAATGTATTTTCATGCATACATTTTCATATCTAGATATGCTCATATACATTTTAATGATACACTTCTGGAAAGTCTTTCAGATATTTACAGTTCCACTGATGGATTGGATCTGTAGTCTTCGAGTTAACCTTCTCCATTGTAGGAGATTGAGCGTATATATATATATATATATACATATATATATATATATATATATATATATATATATATATATATATATATATATATATATATATATATACATATATATATATATATATATATATATATATATATGTATGTATGTATGTATGTATGTATGCATGTATAAACCAAATATGCGTGTATTTCTGGCTCACTATGCTAATATGTATCTCAAGTAGGCAAGAATATAATGTTCTTCTAGAAATTGTAATATACCAATGAAGGGTTGGAGGGATAAAACATACTTGACGATTAATGATGGTACAATAACCTGTGGCTGCACCAAAAATGAACGCAAACACTCAAAACCAAGTGCATGCGCATTTGCATGGACTGACTTAATTACACACTCATCTTTTATCTCAAGATAAAATACGCATTACACATATATATGCATGTTCGTATTTATGTATATATGTATGTATGCATGTAGGTGTATGGTGCGAGAGAGGAGAATGAGCAGTATTGGAAATGAGTGAGAGAGAGAATAAATGAGATGCAGAAAGATGAAAAAACAAAACAAGAAATTGAAATTGTAGAGTGGAGCTGCGTAGGTGAGAATCTGAGTCTATGTGAGATAGGGAACGTGTATTCATAAAAACCGATATTAGCCTATACTTGCTGCCATGGAAACATATAATCAATTTGCTTTTTCTGCAAACGGGAGATATTCTAAACAGTCATAATAGAGCTGTCGAATTGCTATGGAACAGTGGGGAAAACATTTCTTTTCTTACCGAATTTCTACATAATAGTCAACAAATAATGCTGTATATGTGTATGAAGGTTTTCTCGCAAAGTGTATAGACGGTAATATCGAAACAAAACACGAAATAATACTAGAAAAATCGACATATAATAGTAATAGTATTAATAATAACAATAATAACAAGAAGAAGAAGAAGAAGAAGAAGAAGAAGAAGAAGAAGATGAAGAAGAAGAGGGGTGGTGGAGGAGGAGGAAGAAGAAAGAAGAAGAAGAAGAAGAAGAAGAAGAAGAAGATGAAGAAGAAGATGAAGAAGAAGATGAAGAAGAAGATGAAGAAGAAGAGGGGTGGTGGAGGAGGAGGAAGAAGAAAGAAGAAGAAAGAAGAAGGAGGAGGCGGAGGAGGAGGAGAAGAAGAAGAAAGAAGAAGAAGAAGAAGAAGAAGAAGAAGAAGAAGAAGATGAAGAAGAAGATGAAGAAGAAGATGAAGAAGAAGAGGGGTGGTGGAGGAGGAGGAAGAAGAAAGAAGAAGAAGAAGAAGAAGAAGAAGATGAAGAAGAAGAAGAAGATGAAGAAGACGATGAAGAAGAAGAGGGGTGGTGGAGGAGGAGGAAGAAGAAAGAAGAAGAAAGAAGAAGGAGGAGGCGGAGGAGGAGAAGAAGAAGAAGAAGAAGAAGAAGAAGAAGAAGAAGAAGAAGAAGAAGAAGAAGAGGAAGAAGAAGAAGAAGAAGAAGAAGAAGAAGAAGAAGAAGAAGAAGAAGAAGAAGAATCTTGTTCTCTGAAGACAAACCTATATTTTCCAAGAAAAGTATATGATAATGATCAATATGCTGCTGCTGCTGCTGCTATTGATGATGATGATGATTGTGATGATATTACAATTAACAATGATATACAAGCAAATATAAATAATTCCAATGCGCACATGAATAAGACGAATGTAGGAAAAATACTTTCTTCCATGTATATATTCAAAACATAAAAATATGTATACAGAGTGAATAAATAGTAAGCTGGGTGCTTTTAGTCCGTTCTATCATTCTCCGCATCCGTCTCTTCTCTACTTTCTTTTCGTCTTTGTATGTCCTCCCATATAACCAACGAAAATACCTATCAAGCTAAAATACTTAAATAGATTTTTGTACACTTTTATTCTTTTAAAGTTTTCCCTAAATAGACTGCTGTCATGTCGAGGGTCCCTCAAGAACGTTTTTTTTTTTTTATCACATGGATTCCAGTACTTATTTCAGCCCTGTACTTAATTTATCGATGTACACTTTGTAAAATGTCTTGGCTAACATTTTCATAGAACAGTGTATTTTGACCAGCTGTGTTGTTTCAGATACATAAACAATACACCAATAGAAATAAATATAAACATAAGGACACCAAAACATTCACATAAGGACATTGACGCATGCACATAAACTCACACATGCATATACACGCAGAGTGTTTCCTTATTCTCAATGCTTCGTAATCTGTTTTTCTTTCTTTCCTCCCCCCCTCTCTCTCTCTCTCTCTCTCTCTCTCTCTCTGTGCTTGTGTGAATGTGTCTCTCTCTCTCTCATTCTCTCTCCCCTCTTGTGTTTGTGGTTCTTCAAAGAAGGTGAAATCTGAGCACTACACAGATTGAGAGAAGCTATGCTATGTGAGGGAGTTTACTATGTGGTGCAGCAGATATACACCAGAAGATAGCAGTTCCTCTTTCTGTTTTTTTTCAACGTCCTCATATGCAAACACAAACAAGCATTTTCGCATACATATACACACGCATGTGAAAATGTTTGCGCATCATTTTGTGTGTAATCTTGTTTACGTGTTTACCTATTATTCTAGGCATTAAGTACAAGGAAACAGAATACTTTCGAAAAAAAAAAAAAAACTGAATACGAAGCCGTGAGCAAAACCAGATCCGTAGCCAATTTTTCGACTAACACTGGAGACTCTAAACTGTTCAAATGTCTCCCAACGTACCAGTTGCAGTTTCTGTTGTATTTGTTTTTACTCTTATTAGCGTATATATATATATATATATATATATATATATATATATATATATATATATTCTTTTCAAGTGAAATTCTTCACTGATATCGAAAAGGTGAAAACAAGCAATATATATATATATATATATATATATATATATATATATATATATATATATATGTGTGTGTGTGTGTGTGTGTGTGTGTGTGTGTGTGTGTGTGTGTGTGTGTGTGTGTGTGTGCGTGTGTGTGTGTGTGCGTGTGTGTGTGTGTGTGTGTGGAAAAAAAATGAAAATGACTGTTTTCTCCAGTATATCTATAGTGTAGTAGAAGACTCGAGAAGTTTCGTATGTGAGTATTTATAGCCATTGATTTTTAAAATATCACCATATAGTTATCATTATCATGAGGAAAACTAAACAAATTAGTCAAGACATCTGTGGGCGTACTCTTGACCTCCATATGAGTGGCAATGAGTACAGAAAGATATCTGCACAGCTTAAGGTACCCTTGAGTTTAGTTGGTAGGATAATACTTAACTGGAAATCTCACAATTCCATTTTGTGTGTGGTGCTCGTACGCACGCACACATACTTATACAAGTACATATGTATCTACTAGCAGAGAGATACCCGGCCTTGCTCGGGATTAAAATGGCATAGTTTTATATCGTTTTACTTTTTTCAGTCATATGGTTGCAGCCATGCCGGGGCACTGCCGTTGATCGAACAAATAGATCACAGGATTTATTCTTTGTAAGCCTAGTACTTCTTCCGTCAGTGTATTTTGCGGAACAGCTAAGTTATGGAAATATAAACAAAGCAACATCGGTGGTCAAGCAATGGTGGTGATACAAGCACAGACACACTCACACAGAGAAATATACACATATATATACAGCTATCTTCTTTCAGTTTCTCTGTACGAAATCCACTGAAGACAGGGTGCTAAACCCACATATGTTTCTATATTAATTGGTAGGACCAATTTGATGAAAAAATGAGCAGAGTCTTGTAGCGAATTTATGTCATCTTCTTTCTTGTGCAAGTGTGTAAAATGGCGAAATTTTACGTTCTGGGGCAGATTTCGTCAAATTGACGTCACGACAATTAGTGCGCAAAATGACTAAATTTTGTGTGAGAAATAAAATGCACTTACCTATTTAAAGCCTGAAACGTTGGGGAATTACAACAATGTATTGAAATACTAAGTTTTAGCAAGTTAAAACAATTCGTATTGAAATGAAGAATTAGCAAATGCTAAATAGATTACCGTTAATAAGCTCCTTTATTGATACCAAAACTTCGGTATTTTTTGTCAAAATGATGTTACGATAGCTAGTGCTAAAGATGCCGAAATTTTACGATTTTTGAAAAAACGATGCTGATCAAAAATCTCTTTTTTTTAATTCCAAGTGTGTAAGTGACCGCATTGGTGTAAGCTCCCCACACGTGCCAAGTTTCATCGAGGTCTGTTGTATATACTCTCGGAGGAGTTAAAGTAACAAATTCACAATCACACAGACTTATGGTGGGTGGGGCATCGTTTCCCAATTAAAACTGCGCCAGTCTTTGGAACATCATCCTTGCTGTATGTGGCCGAGCATTATCCCGATGGAAGAACACATTTCGTTTTGAAATCAAAGATGGTCGTATTTCTTCTAATGCTGACTTCAATGACTGGTTGAATGAGCAAATCTAAGCTGCTCTGGTATTTCCTCAACAGTTACGATGGGATTATGTTCCACCATAGTTTGCAGGACGTCCTCACCAAGCTCTACAGGCGAGGCTCGTCTTCAAGGCTATAGTCACCGGTTCGGAATTTCTGGGACCACCGTTGTCACTAGCTTACACGCTTATTGTCCGATCTCCTTATACCTCATTAATATTCCTCGCACTTTCCGTTGTATTGTTGCCTTTATTGAACTCATGAAGCAAAATTTGCCGATTATGCTCCTTTATCACTTCCATTATAGCTTTGAAAAACTAACTATTAAAATCGAACTGAACTTTTCAAAACTTGCACTACGAATAAGCAGAAGGTAAAATGTGTATCTACTTTATAGCAAGTTAATACAAGTAGTTTATCTCGTCCCCCTCCGACTTTTATTTCAAGCAACTAGAAAACCGCATTTCTTGTTCGATGACCCAATAATTACTGTATTCATAGATTACGTCATAAAATATAAATTTTAGATTTTTTACATTTTACAATTTCACCTGAAAACAATATAATTTATGCTTTGACCTAATCTATGAATACATCAGCAAAATTCTACCGAAACAACTGTCGTAGATTTTCAACACGATTTGTGTTTATCTTTCTATATCAGTACGCAACGTTATCCTCATAGACACATATGTGCTTACATGCATACACGTAGCTTAAGACATACATTTTATCCAACACATTGGTGGATAGAATTTTTTATCCGTGTATTAAGGCTACTGTTGGTTTCATGTTAAGAAAAATAACTTAATAGCTTAACAATAATTTTTTCATTAGATCACAAGCAGGAATGGTGTTCATCTCCATTTTACTTCACGAATTTTACTTCAGGAATTGACATTTGGTGCATGAGAGAGTTTGATGTAGCTGCCCTCATCTGCACGTCCTGCCGTGAAGTTGGTTCATCTGGGACACCTGACAGGAAGGGTTCCAGCCTCATCTTGAAGACACCTACATCGACCCCATGCAAGTCTCTCAGGTCCTTCGGATAGAGCTGTGGACCTCTGAATCCCAGGCTATTGCAGTATCTGGTCCTACATATTGATGACAAATTTGGAGTCCTTGGCACTATGCAATGGCGTCCAGTTCTTTTATTTGTGTAACTTTCGATGCCAAAGTTTGGGACAATTCCTTCGAGGATCTTCCAGATGTATATTATGGCATATCTTTCTCGCCTACCCTGTAAGGAATAGAGTCTTAATCTCTTGAGTCTTTCCCAATAGCTTATATGCTGCATAGAGGCTATCTTCTTCGTGTAGCTTGGTTGGATTGCCTCAAGTTTTGAGATTAATTTGACACTGGTTGGTGACCATAGCTGAGAGCAATAGTCAAAGTGGCTTAGAACAAGTGTCCTCCAGAGGACCATTATGGTTTCCTGATCTGTTGTTCTAAAAGTCCTAAGAATCCATCCGGTCAGTCGCCTGTATTTCATTGCCAATTTAGCAACATGAACATAAAAGGATGCATTATTACTCATGTAAATGCCCAGGTCTCACACTGACTGTGCCGCTGGGATTGCAGTCCCTCCAGTTCCATTGTATTTAACAGGTACTGCATTTAGTTTTGCATGCTGAGAGCACAAGGCTTGAAACTTTTCAGCATTAAACTGCATGTTATTCTTTTCAGCCCACTTGTATATTTCATCCAGCTCACATTGCAGGTGCATAGTGTCTTCAGGGTTCTGTATTACCTGTGATATATATATATATATATATATATATATATATATATATAAGTCAGTAAATAGTGGGGTTGTGTTAACCGCACGTGGAGAAATAATAGGAAAATGAAAAAAAGCCAGAATGCTGAACTGGAAGCATAATTTAATAAAGATTTTTTTCTAACCGGTTTTCATTGCGATGAAGCAAATTATCAAGAAGAAGGAGAATGAAAATGTTTTTTTACAAAGAAGTACAAAAAAGTACAAAATGAAGAAAATAATATATATATGTCCTTACTTGCGCAGGTTGCCAAAACTTCTATATCGGACAGACGAGCCTCCCATTACGTAGAAGAGTAGCTGTCCATAAGGAACAAATAAACCTCCCTCAATACAGCCAAATTCTACTCAGTGGCCACATAGACTCTTGCGCCAGAAACAAAAACCCTAAATTCATTATATTCCCTTTCTATCAATGTAAAGACAGAATCTCCACACAAGAAAGAATCAACAAGGAGAAATTCCAACCATTTCTTAATACACACACCCCTCAGTGATCTTATTTCTCTATGAACAGACACAAACTTCCTGTTTGGAAAAAAAGAGTTCATAACTCTAACTAAAAACACTTGTCTCCCCTTACACACACTTCCTGTTTTGACACCACATTTCCTGCTTAACACAAACTTTTAACCCTTTTTTTAAAACCTAACAAAACTCTCAACTCTCAGGCATCCTTATTTTTCCTACCAATTTATACATGAACTACTATTGAACTACAAAAGCTCAAAGACAATATAATGTATGGGTATATTTATTTTTTTTATATATTATTGTTTTATATATTATTTTCTTCATTTTGTATTTTTTTGTACTTCTTTGTAAAAAAACATTTTCATTCTCCTTCTTCTTGATAATTTGCTTCATCGCAATGAAAACGGGTTAGAAAAAATATGTATTAAATTATGCTTCCAGTTCAGCATTCTGGCTTTTTTTCATTTTCCTATATATATATATATATATATATATATATATATATATATATATATATATATATATATATATATAATCCCAAAGTACGAAGAACAAACACACCAAGAAAAAAACAGCAACATGAGGATGCGGTACATGCAAATTATTAGCAGACGCTCAGGAAAGGGAAGACATGTAGTTTTACGTTTCGAGTAAAGCTCTTCGTCAGAAACAGAACACGAAGTAAAATCCAAGAGAAAAGGGGGACGGAGGAAACCAAAACGCCAATGATTCGTGTCCTTGCTTGATGTCACTGGAGTTATCTGAGGCCAGTACTTCCAGAGATGCCATGAGGCGTAGAACAGAGCAGGTCCACCTGTGCTCTCCACCACTACCAGTCCTGTGGCAGCCCGTTTGCATCCTCCAATGTGACGTCGAGACTCTGAAGACAATCCTTCATCGTATTCAGCCAAATATAAAGCATAACACCTCGAGCTTTTCCAACAATAGTATAAGGTTATAACTATATAGATGATAACTTAATTATATGTAGAAGAAACATTAAAATACTGCCATCATGGATGTTGTAGTTTAGGCCCAAATCAACACGTATGCATTTTTTGGTTGAAGACGATATCTCATTATTCAGTACGTTCTCCCCTTACATAACAAACGCCTTTTTGCATGAAAATGATTTAACAAATATTTATGATAGTTTATGCGGTCATGTATATAGGCAGCTTCATTTTCGCATCAACGTGGATATGCTGCTGCAGTTATTTATTTTTGATTTTTGTTGCGCGCACTCTGGTCAGCTTTCATTGTGATCTGATACCATATGCTTTCTGTTACCATAAGCGATGTTTTACAATAAGCTTTCCAACTCATAGTATCACATATATTTTAGAAACGCAATGCTCTGGGTTTCCAAATGCTCCATTATATCAGTTCGTGCATGTGTTTAGAAGTAGATTCACTGCTGTATCTAGCTCGTCGTACGACCACTGGTGTGCTACTTAACTGATTCGACATGAAGAATGCAGAATTTTTACTTTCTTCTGTTTTTTGTGGAACGTCACCTCAACATTGTAATGATGCAAATCCTGAAAAACACGGAGAAATGTAGAATAAGACTATCGTGGATTCATGATGTACAACATATACGCAAATTAATCTTATATGGAACTGGATTAGACGTTCAAGTTATAGTTGATGAATGAATGTTATAGCCTGAATCTAGCAGACAACTATTCATTTTGTATTAAACTTATCTGACTTTTTCTCTAATAAGCTGTTTACCAAATGTAATTAATCCGTTTACATATGTACTGTTTTCAACCTTGATGATAAGTCTCTTCATGATGCATTCATTCCATTCTAATATTTTAGTAAATGGGAAGTAGTATGCGTTAGTTGAAGTGTTTATATGTGTGTGTATTCGTGTGTGTTTGCACGGTTGTATATGTGTGTATGCGTGTGAGTGTGTTTGTGTATGTGTGTGTGATTTTGTGTGTGTGTGATTATAAATGAATGCATTAAAATATTTTAATAAAAGAATTCGAATATAGCAGTATTAGAAGCCGTAGTTATGCTGATCAAAATCGTTGATACTTTTGAAACAATGCGGAAATGGTTACTTACACGTAATCAAATTTCACAATAACATTTATTTGAATTAACATTTTGGCTAACGGTTTCTCTTCTACTCTACAGATGAGTGACAATGACTATAAATGTCGATTTATATGTAATATTCCATTTATGTTTACCAATTTTGAAATATATTCTCTTTTGTCGGAGAAAAACAAATAAGGAATCTTCCGTATAGCTGCAACCCAATAAAGCTAAGCTGCAATTGCGATGCCAACTGATTGATACATGTCACAAAAATATAACACTCACAGTCATTGGCAAAATTTGATGATACCAGAAGAGATATGGACATAACTGGTGCGCAGATAAAAAACTGACAAATCATCCGAAATATTTTTTATAAGTAATTTTTCCTGAAAATGTTGTCACACCTTGTTGGGAAAATGCAAAGGGGACAGGTGAAAGTTTAGAAAAGAGTGAAACCTTAACATTAACCACAGACTTATTCTTATTGTCACAGACAATGAAGTTTCTTTAGTATGTCTATTTCATAGACAATGAAGTTATAACTGCCCATCAGATGAGGCATATGAATAACTGTTCTGGAAGTATTCTGACCACCCCCAAGTGACTAAAATGTGGACTGACGGATTTCAATAAAATAAAGAACTATCGAGTTGACAGTCAGCAGGTGACATCGAGACGTTTACATGGTTGATCCTTCACAGTGTATTACAGTGTAGCTTAATATCGTTCCTACGTTTGTCATAGTACAGAACGCGTTCAGTGTGGACATATTTATTTGAGTAATAATATTCTACACCCTTGCGCACACCCCCATCGTCGTCATAACATTACTGGCGACGAGATACTGAAATCCCCGAAGACATATCAATAACAATGGCCTATCTATATTCTTCTATCTCCACTGACATATCGAATTTAAGGAGAATATTTTATATGTTTTTCTATGAGTACTGCCCCTAGGAAATATCAGTAGTCTTCAGAATTATGAGCATGAACCATCTCTTTTTCAATAAGATCAATTCCCACAAAATAGAGAAAGAATGGTATTAATTACATTTAAATATTGAACTGAGCAGTGGAGGAAATTTACAACATGAACAAAAACATTTGAATATGCAATCACTGGTAATTTTCACAACAAATCTGATTGGATCTCCGTTATTAGCATGGATACATACAGAGGCTTAAATCATTCTAGACACCTGTTCGCGTTACATCGATCAGGCAGACACATCCTACTAAACTTTATATGATGCAATAAATGCATGACATGTTCAATCAACATTAAATATAATAACTCTTTGAAAGTAGGTTTAGCACCTATGCACATATTTTAAGTTTACGTTCAACCTGAGTGAAACAAAATTATTCGGAATAATCTATTTAAACATTACGTTGAAGAAACACTCGTCTCATTTTCTTAAGATCATGAATGTACCAAGTCTGAATATACCAACTAATTTAACAAGATAACAAGCGTATCCTAGTCTGTAATAGACAGAACATACCTCATCTAGAAGGAGATGCTTTCGCACATTAGGAACAAAAGGTAACTACTAAGGACCTAAGTAAGATACGAATGCCTACGTTGTAACAGACTAAGCAGACTATACATATACATGTGGAAGTTACGGAAAACACATTAACCTCAAAGCCTTGCCGAATTACACAAGGATAAGAATGCACTAACAATGTTAAAAATATGGAACACTGATTTAGTATTTCCATAAAACTGTTTATTCCAGTGATACAGGAAAAAGGTAATACACTATTTTAGAAGTCAACTGACAACCGATTATGCATGCTTGTTTAAAACTTGGGTGATATGTGATACATCCATTGTTAACTAATCACAAATTTATACTCGTGCATACCGCTTATAGAGCTTCGTTCGTATACGTTACGATAAATATACATGGCTATATAAACAAACATAAACATAAATAATAGAACGCCTGAGAGATTGGCTGCTATCGCAAAAGGTGGATAACATGGTGTTACTCAAAAGACTATTGATACCTTTGAGATATCAAATCCATGAAAATAGAGTTTCCAAACTACATTTCTTCGACCGCGTGCCTGTAGAAAGAAACAATGGCTTCTCACTGGTAAGATAGTACTCGAAGGAACTTCAGGGTAATTGAATGGACGACCAGCCTGCGTGCACTAACCCATTTTCGATGCATGTATAGGTGTATATGTGTGTATGAATGCTGTGCGCCCGTCAGTATGCATATTTTTGTATGTAGATGTTTATGCACGTATATGTGCGTGTTTATCGCGCAACACCAGCACAAATGATACCCACAAACGAACAAGACAAATATAATATATATATATATATGTATATAAATAATTGAGATTTATTTCAATTAGGTACTTGAAGCACCAAGTTAGTGCGATATTGTCCGTACAACTCAAAGTAAGGTGAATAAAATCAAAATAAGCAACAGGATATCACGAGGTGATGCAGTACCACCGTTTCAAGCGGCTCCATTTAATTGAACAATGCAATCATTACATCAATTCAAATGCAGGCTATCCTCTGTTGCATAAAGAAATAAAAGTTTTCATTCAGTTAGACATAATATAATTTTAATTAAATTCTCTAATAGAGCAAGAAGAGGGAAAAGTTCATGTTTCTACTAATGTAGCTCAAAATATACTACACTTCTAAGTACAATCTTTTTAGAAACCACTAAATAATTAAGTACAGGAATGAATATAAAAATAATTCTATATAATATTCCCTTTCTAATGTTGAAAATTTGTATATATACACAGACAGAGATGTGACCCACCTGATACAGGAACGCCTCTAGGAGTAATCGGAGAACCCCACTGCCCGAGATTTCCCTGAAATTTTATCGGTAGATAGCGGCCTCTCAAATTCCTTCTCTCCGACTACACTTAGAGAGATACAATCCACTCTTGCCATATTCGTAATTTTCACCCACCTTTGAATAAACTCACTCTTGGACGCACTTCCCTCTTCACTGACAATTGCCTTTTCAACTGAAACTTGAAAAAGTCAATGAGAGTTCTACGAAAGAAGAATGTATCTGCCCTCACGCCTTTCAGCCTTGTCCACTAAACAACCTCTTTTGCCACAGCCACCAGTCAAAGGAAAACTGCCTTACCTGCCCGATTAAAGGTGGGTGTAGGTGCAATCATCACTATAGACGGATCTGTCCCACACATGACATCAACTGTGCAACTTAACCCCACAAGTCAACAATGCCCGGACACTGAATGAGGGCATGCAGGACGTTTACGTCACTCTACAGCCACCTGAGACAAGTCCGTTTGACAGTACATCGTGCCTGTAGAACTTGTCTCGAACCGATAGCACCAGGCCAAGGACATCTGAAAATTATCAATGATAGATCCGGACCTGAAAGTCCTCCGGAACAGACTAACCAATTCGTTCTCGTCGGCGCCCACTTCTCCACCATTAATCCTCTATAACTTTCTGCAGCAGAACTTCCACCGATCCCATTGCCCGATTAGTAGAATGTTGTGAGGGCCTGACGACATTCTAGGTGCCAGCTGTCGTACAGTCTCAATCTTTTCGCCACCCTAGACTGCAGTTCCGCCAAGGAGGCGAGCTGCGGTAAAACGAACCTTACAAACGGTGTCCACACGAGATCACCGTCCAAAAACCGTTTCAAGTAGCGTAATCTAAGCGCGCCTCCGGGCATTAGGGTCCATAGCATACCTAATTCGCCACTCACTGGATGCTGACAACAGAGTGACCACCTGACAATTGGTAAGCGTTCCTTCCGGAAAAATTCAAATATGAGACGCTCCAGCTTGCTCAAGCAGTAACCGGGACAAGGCACGACGGTCAGGCGATAAATGATAACGGAGACGTTTTAAGCATTCGCCACCTCTGCCCGACCATTTAGGGACAGCTCCCTTTCAGCCAATTTCTGGATAAGAATAGGCCACTCAGTTCGCCACCTCGTTCCAATTCGTATCAACCTGGATATCGGGAACAGACTAGAATAGACCCAAGCACTTTAACTGTTCCGTCGGTCTAGCGTCCGACGACGCCAACCGATGGCATCGTCTTGCATCTCCGGGAGCCCAACTGAAAACCCACCGAGTTTTCGGCGATGGTTTTAGCTCCTGCAACCAACTCATACTCCTTTAGGATGGTATCGACCGTCTCCAATTTGGTGGCATCCGACACCATGACAGAGACATCGTCCGCGTATGCTGACACTACCGTTCCTTGTTCCAGTTCCAAAGGGATGCCCCTTAGCTATTTCAAATTCTGCAACAGTGGCTTATGTGCGAATACGTATAGAAAAGGCGACAGCGGGCAGCGCTAACGGACCGATCATGCGATGCCAAACGGTTCTGATAGATGGCCGTTTACTTTGACTACTGAAGATGTTCCGTTGTGCATTGCAGTGAACTGAGCATAGCAGACCCGGTCGTAATCCAGAGATTGGTTATACATAGTCAGAGGTAGAAAAGAATGTGGGATAATGAGGCAAACCGAACGGAGATTAAAGGCTGGATCAGAAGTGAACCCATTATAAGGGGATTTCGAAAGCGTATGAACACAGAATGGAATGAAATAGTACAGGAGTCTTCGAAATAAGAGAGCAACGGCTAACTGACCAAGCAAAGAGTAATCAGAGCAAAAGTGTGGTTAACAGACACAGAAACTGAAGAGATGAAAAGAGAAGTAGAAAATAGAAATAATGCTTCACCAACAGATAACATTCCCAGCGAGGAATGAGAAATAAATGGTGGCAGTGAAGCCGTAGAACAAAGTGTAAATGTAAATTAATTCTCAGTAACGGAAGCAAAAGAAATAGGAAGAGCTATATCACAAGAATATGATGATAACCAACAAGAGATAGTGGGGATGCTAAGCCGATATATTAGAGAAAACCAGGATTTAACACCCCAATCTAAAGAACATTGATTGGCGCAAGCTCAGAGTTGTAACCGAAAAGACAGATTCAGTCCTTGGGCTACTACAGACGAGAAATATAATTGAAACTAAGAAGATTATTTGGGCTGCAGCGATCGTTGTTGTGGTTCGAGATGGATACAAAAGAAGAGAACAAACAAAACGTAAAGAACCATACTGCCGTAGACGAATTTGTGAGAAACAAAGTTAAAAAGACATTTAGGACAAGTTGATAGATTGAGTGGAGGGGAAATGCAGAACGAAAGCATATGAATAATGATGGGAAAATATAGAGAGTTTGAGATAAAGGGTGTGATGTGATATTGAAATAAAGAGTTGTAACAATCAAAGCAAAACTGGAAAGATATGATAATAAAACAAAACAATTCAGGCAAAACAGATTATTCGAAGAAAATCAGAAAAAATCTGTTTCAGGAAGTAGATGGACAATTACATGTAATAATGATACTAGATGCAGAGGAAAGCAGAGAATTCTGTTGAAGTGTATGAGACCATCCTCTAGAGCATTATGATGAAGCGGGGTGGCTGCATGAAATCCAAGATAGGTTAAGAAAACATAAAAATAACTTTTAAAAATGATAAAGAAAATTCCCAAATTAAAAGAGTGCAGGACAGGACGGGGTCCAAGTTTATTGCATGAAAGAGCTGAGAGGGATCTATGAAAGTATAGCGAAACAGCTAGATAAGTGCTTGCAGAAAGGCGCAGTACCCAGCTGGGTGACAAATGGAAAGACATTGTTATGTGTAAATGATCTTGAAAAGCGAAGCGTTGCATGTAATATTTGACCAATAACATGTCTTCCACTAAACTGGAAACCAACGTCAGGTGCATTTGGCGGGGAAATGTATAGATACTTAGAAAAATGGGCTGCTACCTGTTGAACAAAAACAGTGCCGAAAGAAGGGTCAGGGAATAGAGGATCAGCCCTTAATCGATAATCTAATTAACAGAAAATGCAAGAGAAGACACACAAACCTGAGCATGGCATGGGTTGACTATCGAAAAGCATATATGATAGCACACTCCTGAGAAATAGGAACGATGGAAATGTATGGAGTAGCAGAAAGTATGAGAACCCTTATATGGAACAACATGAAACGGCGTAGAACGGAATTGACAGCAGGGAATCAAATATTAGTAGAGGTGAAAATCAGGAGGGGAGTCTTCCAGGAGACGGTATGTCCCCACCGATCTTTGTACTGGGAGTGCTCCCTTTTGAGTGAAATACTACTGAAAACAAAGTCGGTGTATGACGCAGCAAGTGGTAAGGGAAAGCTGAACCATGTCCTATGCATGGACGACTTGAAGCTGTTCAGAAAATGTGAGGCAGAACTGGACAGAGTAGTC
Organism: Octopus bimaculoides; assembly: GCF_046866305.1. NCBI lineage: Eukaryota > Metazoa > Mollusca > Cephalopoda > Octopoda > Octopodidae > Octopus > Octopus bimaculoides. The sequence goes on along the minus strand of NC_142932.1, from coordinate 58,735,711 downwards.
CAGTCTGTGCGGATTTTCTCCAATGATATTAAAGATGGAGGATGGGATCTCAAAATGTGTTACGATGGTGATGACACGAAGAAAGCTTGGCGGGACATAGGCATAGGTTTTCCAAGTGGTGACATGATGAAGGCAATTCAACCTCAATACAGCTATGAATACCTGAGAATACCTGAGGCAGATGGAATTGAAAACAATGACATGAAGGAAAAGACAAAAAGAGAGTACCTGCGGTGAGTGATGAAAAGATTGACATCGAAGCTGAAGGTTAGAAGCATAATTTCGGCAATAAACTCGCGCGCAGTAGCAGTAGTTCGGCGTGGGGCTGGAATCCTGAAGTGGACGGAGAAAGAGCTAAATGAGATTGACAGAAAGTCAAGATAGCTCCTTACGATGCATGCAGCCCATCATCCACGTTCAGACACTGATGACCTACACATCAAGAGAGTAACTGGAAGAAAATGATTTATAAGTGTGGAAGACTATGTACGTATCGAACCCGAGAGCTTAATGAGGCACCTAGCCCAAAATAAGGAAACCTTGCTTGTTAGAAACTAGGCAGAATTGAAAACAGAAAAAAAACGAAAAACAAAGTACAAATAAGACCCGAAGAAGAATTACGCAACAAAGGACTACACAATCAATTCCACAACAAAAGTAGCTAGAAATATAGGTGAGATTGGCTGAAGATAAGAACACCCCCACCCAAAAAAAAAAGAGGGAGAGCACTATACTCTCAGCGGAAGACCAACCTTTGGTCACGAACTGGAGGGTCAACTTCCGAATGAGCAAGTTTCTCCGCTGTGCCGCATCTGTAATAGTGTGGATGAAACCATTGCCCACATCACGATCGAATGCCCTAGACTTGCCAAAAACCACTACAAGTCGTGGTGACATGATCAGATAGTGAAAGTGCTACATTGGAAACTGTGCAAAAAGTGGGGGCTAGCGTTTCTGCCAGCTCGCCGCCTTAATAATAATAATAATACTAAGAAGAAGAAGAAGAAGAAGAAGAAGAAGAAGAAGAAGAAGAAGAAGAAGAAGAAGAAGAAGAAGAAGAAGAAGAAGAAGAAGAAGAAATTATTTTAATCACAGGGACATAGACGAGAGGGACATCACAAGGACAAAAAGCAATTTACGTGAGACTTATATAAAAGAAGGAGAGAAAGAATATGAAAACATGAATGATGCAGTCTTTTTCATACTAGTGAAATGCCTTGTATGGCTAATTATTGAACCCCACAGATCCTTTTCTCCGACCCAATGGCTCATACTTAGAGTGGGGGCCTTCACCCTAACCACTTTTGCCAGAATCACCAATGTTTACAGAAATTCACTGGGAGGTAGAACTTCCATCGACACACTCACTATCCTTTCCCAATGAAACTTTAAAATGTCAATAAGACCGAAGACAGTGTACTTTCTCAATCCTTTCAGCCTAGCCTCGTCCATAACACAAACTATTTCCGTCAGGGGAAATAAGTCTGCCATGTCTTGTTAAAGGAGAGTAGTGAGAAGACCCTCATGATGGATTCGGACGATATTCGGATTTGTCCCACATGCAATAACGACATAACTCCACAAGTCAGCAAAACTCGGACACTGCACGAGGACTTACAAAAAAGTTTCGTTGCTCTGTGCACATCACGGACTGTCCCGCCTGAAAACGCTTCCTTCCCTGTAGAGTTTATCTAGAACTGGCATTGCTCCACGACAGCACTTAGCAAGCCACGGTCTTCTGTAAATTATCCATGATATTATCAAGCGCGAAAATCGTCAGAAATACGCGAGGTCATCCTCGTGGAAGCCTAGATTTTTTCGGGAACCCCGTTGCGCTTAGCCACTACTAGATGTGTATATATTGCTACAGTTGAATTTCAATCAATGGGAATGCCCGACTGGTAGGGAGCAGTAAGCGTCTGACAAAATTCCAGATGCTAATTTTGGTCTGACGACATTCCAGATGCCGGTATTGGTTTGACAACATTCTAGATGTCACTTTTGGTCTTGTGACTAGGCTGAAGGAAGGTATACTTTTGCAAAGAACCAGGAGTGTTTGAGAGAAACGGTAAGTCGGCACTACTACTTGAGCAGGATCGATGTCAAATGACGAAAGTTAAAGTCGGCACTGAGGGAAATTGAACTCAGAACATAAAAACTGCTCTCTGGCGTGTTAACGATATAGCCAATAATAATAATAATAATAATAATAATAATAACGATAAGAAGGAGGAGGCGGAAAAAAGAAAAATAGTAATAATCATAATTTATATATATATACGTATACATACATATGTATATACCCATATATATATATATATATACATGTACACACACACACACACACACACACACACACACACACACACACACACACATATATATATATATATATATATATATATATATATATATGTGTGTGTGTCATATAAATATATGTGTGTGTGCTACGAGATACTTGCAGTTAACTGTACTTTTATTCACGCGCAAACAAACACACACACTCATACATTCATACACGTGCGAATGCACACAAATAAATGACCAGTAAATAAATTAATAAAATTTCCCTGCAATTCAAAATCATTTTATATCTCCCTACGTCATGCAAGTGAAACTACTCCACTACCCAGTTACATATTTTAACTAGACGATCTAATTAAAAAGATATTAAACCAAAGTGAAAATTTTTCATAAAATGCACCGCCTTTTATCTTCTGTTATTATTTTCTACGTTAACAGTTGCTGTAAAACATGCTTGAAAAATCAGAGTCTGTTGTAGAAATACTACAAGATAACTTGTTATTGATAGAAAACTAGCAAAGCACTTTTAAATTATAGATATCGTGTAAGTAAATATAGTCTCTAGTCTAGAAGAATATACGCTCGTCTTATCTGAAACGTCTTTCTTCACTGGTCTTATTCATTGGGTGATCTGGTGGTCAATACCAACCACTTTATAAACTTACGAGAACAACTTAAAATGTTTTTTAAATGTTAAAAATTATATTTAATGTAATGGTAGAAAGAACAAGAGTATTTAGAATTTTAAAAAGGACTTGAGGATATGGTGGAAAGTGCTTAAAAATTATAACATTTAGCATTTTATATGTGTAACTATGTGTCAGGTTGTGAGCGTGCGAGTGCATTATGTTTGTGCGTGCCTGTTTGTGCATGTATTTGAGTGTATATGCATATGTATTATATATATATATATATATATATATATATATATATATATATATATATATATATAAGACATGGGTGTGTATGCACTGAAGACCATTCACAAAAAAAAACACCCAATAAAAGTGATTGAGTGAAGTTTTTACTCTAAAATGTGTATATTTTTTTACAATGTTTTGATCTTTTTTTCTATAACATGTTTTTCACATCTTTAAAATTAAAAATAAAAATCTTATTTCCGTTTACAAATGCCTCTAGTCAAATGGAAGATTTTGGTTAAGAATATTCAACTTAAAAATCTAGTTCGTGTATCAGACATCTTTGTCCCTCAGCAACAGAAACGGTATTTACTGAATTTCAAATTTTTGATATATCCCATCTGTTATTTTTTATATTTGCTTTCTTTTTGGGATTTATTTTTTCCTGTTGAGTTTGACAAGGAATAATAATGCGTTGGACACTGTAGTATATTTGTGACATCACTTGATAACTACAAACATATTTCAATTTTTTCTTCTTTTTTTATTTAAATTAGTTATATTATTTTTAGTGTTTTATTGTAATTTTTTTTAGGATTAATGTTGTTTTTTTACCCTTTCAGCTAAAACGAAGATAAAATATAAACCAAATAAAAGAAACAATTTTAACTAAATATGATATTCCAACCAGCGAGTGTGAAAGAGGGAAAATAATAAAAATAACAATAATAATAAGTTAAAAAATAGACTATGAAGAAAAATCAATTAGTGACAACTTTTTAAGATTAAATTAATGGTGAAGAATTATTTCCATATATGCTACAGATAGTTGCTTTTATTATTTTGATTTATTGGAAGTTTTCAAATTTCACTTGAAATTTGATCAATAAAACATTTGCAATATCATTAATATTACACGATCATCCACCTACCGTTCCTCCTCCCTTTCATCATTACCACCAACATCACCATCATATTGACATTACTCTCTAAAAGCTGGAAAAGGAAATATCTAATGAGGTGATTCTCGGAGTAGCGTGCTCTATGCTTCGGAGAGGTACTGGATGTTGGCGGATGGAAAGCGTTTGTTTCAGTGTAAGACGGTTCGATCCAAATTGCAATGGACATATCCAAAAAAATAAAATAGCAATATCGAAAGAGAGTTTCTCTTCAAAGACAACAAATAATACAAATAGCAGCCTAATGTCAAGAAAATCGGTGTGGATATTCATGATTCGAAATTCAAACATTAAGGTCAACCTAAGGTCAATCTGAAAACAGATTTTATGGCCATATCAAGCTTCTAATTATTCTTCTCTTACCCTTTGTACCCAACTCTAATTATCCCCAACTAAAATGTAATATGTCTAAAGCATAAAACTTCAGTTCATTTCAAGCTTCCACAATGGCAAGCCAATGAATAAAGCTGCATGGAACCTTTTTTAACTAGACGAAAAAACTGTATGCAAATGTAAAAAAACATATTGCCAGATATCTATGCACCAGAAATATATATCGGACAAAGATTTAAATTAATCATGTCGTAAAAGTGACTGTAATAACGAAATTCTGTGTAAATGTGATATTCTTTATAGTTATTTAAATTATTATGTATGTGTATATATGTGTGTGCATGTCCTTGTATGTATGTATATATGTGTGTGTATGAATGTATATACGTATATACATATTTATACCTATATACTCACTAAGATATATATATATATATATATCCACACACTCACACACAACACACGTATATATGTACAGAGAGAATGGGGGATGGTGAGATATATGCTGTGTGTAACTTTATATTGCACCCGCCCTAGGATCTTGGTTAAGCAGTCCCAGGGTTTGAGGAGTTTGGAACAACGTCTAAGCCACTATTGTTTCCGTGTCTGAACCGGAATAGCAGCACTTGTCAGGAACCCACCTATGCGATGATTACTTTTCACGGAATTCCTTCTGGAAAGAATTTCACTCACAGACACCCCAGTGGAGTTAGGATTAATTAGGCATTTCACGCTCTTAGATATTCATCTAAATAAAGGTAACTCTATATAAATCCTGCATCCTGATAACTTCTCGGAGCGTGACAATTGTTGCAAAAAAACAATACACGTTTGAAGGTAGAGTTGGTTTAGCACAAACGCTTCGCAAATGTATTAATATTATTCGTTCAGTTTGTAAAGGAAACTAAGACATCAGTAGCAACACCATCATACATTTTTCAAAAGTCCAGTGGGGAGCAGCGAAAGCGGTGGGAATATGTGTGGGAGGTTATGGGATGCCATAAGCTTCAAACAAGCACAAAGGTTACTATGATGTCATAGTAATCTAGAGAGCTGGTGCAAATATGCATTTCGTATTATCCTAAGAACTTCAGAAAACATTGAACAACGATCACTGTGCAGGTATATAATGTCGAAATCTCATCCCTCGAAGTAACAAAGTAGTGAAACATATGTGTATGTGTATATATATAACGAAGTTTGCAAGATTGTTGATGTGAACTCGTGTGTTGAAGCAGATGTCGTATTTCGAGATAGTCATTTTAGTTATTATTATAATTTTTTTTGGCCAAACAAGCACACGTACAGTATGTTTTGCTTCAGTCGTTTATTACTGTTATTTTATTATTTTAGCGGCTGTCCATTGTACAGAAATTTTTCGTCACACACCTGTGACCTCTTCAGCCAAACTTTTCTGATATATCTATATAAATATAACTGCCACACATCTGTGATAAATGTAAGACAGAGATAGATGGTATAAATAAAACTATATACAGAGCACGGATACATGTGAAGCCAACTCATACACACACACAAACAAAAACGCACACACACATATACACACACACACACACATGAAACCTAATGGATGGTCATAAGATATCAAGAACACAACTAACACGGTCAGAAAACAGCTGCGGTTCCACCGAGGGCAATACCAATAACCGGTACCACGTTAGCAACACTGTCGACGAACACACATACACAGAGGAATTCCAGGAACTCTACCCCTTTTTCCTCGGGTCTTAGGACACCAGAAGCACAATGGTGTGAGAGGTTGGGGCTGAGAGATGGCCACGCTGCAGCTACAAACTAAAACACACGCACACGCATACACACACACATACATAGCCACGCGCGCACACACACACACACACACACGCACGCACGCACACACACAAGGACACAAATGCATGCGCACATAAGGATACACATCTTAGAAGAACAGAATGGAGTAAGTGGAGCAAGAGGACACTCGGAAACGAAAATTCTCGTTGAACAGGTCAAAGATGTGTGGCGGAAGATCAAATTACAATAATAAATGAGTGAAGAAAAATTATATAGTGCGTGTGTTTATATAGCAAAATAATTAAAATAATAAATAAACTGATCATCCTGATATACTACAATATATATATACATAAACATACACACACGCACAAACACACACACACACACACACACACACACGCACACACACACGCACATATATATATATATATATATATATATATATATATATATATATATATATATATATACATACATATATATGTTATATGTGTTCATTTGTATGTACATATGTCGTTTAGATGCAAATCACTCCACCCCACACCGAATCATGTTTTACCATTGCTTTTGGGAATTTAAACGTATTTTATGAATGGAAAATTGACAATGTTCAAGGATTTTTCAATAATTGTAAAACACAGAAATTAAAATTTTTCGGCTGACCATCCTTCTGAACTCACGAAGGTATTGAATATTCTTAAATGTGTATATAAAACACAATGATGACTATCGAATGTGAACAAACACGCGCGAGTGAAACAGATCATTTTCAGCACGAGATACATACACGAGCACATACACGCACACACACACAGGCGCGCACGCACCCCTCCCCCACAGGCACGTGCACACGCACACACACATAGACACACAAACACAGACATAGAAACAAAGAAACACACACACGTAAACACCCAAACACAGACATAAACACACACAAACACACACATAGACACACAAAAAACAGACATACAGTCATACATACATCTATTCAATAAATCTGGAATGAGACGCACCGATATAAATTGAAATAAAAAGCATAGCTGTAAAATATACACATGTGGATATATGTATATTCCTACACTAACTTTTAGGAGACTTATTCGTAATTGGAAGTGGACTTAAGATTATGTGTATGATGGGGAAAATCAGAAATATTTCTAATATGGCATTTCTGATTCTGACACCGTTATTGAAAGTCAGATGGCTTGATATGATCAATTGAAACCAACCAGAAAAATGGAATAATCTTGCAAAACTCATTCAATTACATTATATGTGTATATGTGTTTGTATAAGTTTGCGTTTTAATGTTCATAATTGTGACTATCTACCTACCAACTACACACACACTCATATTTATGCGCGTGTATGTATGAATAACTGCGCGTGTGTGTATGTCTTTCTGGTTTTGTATTGTTTTAATTTTATTCTCTGTATATTTGATATTATCAATTAAGATTTGATTAATATTTGTTGGGGAATAAATACATAAATAAATATATAAATATACCTCGAAAGACCCCCAAAACAATGTCAGGATAATATCAACAGATATATAAACAGAAATCTAACAAGAATACAAATATGAACAATAAAACATTAATAACTACTTGTCATAATAGAAGCAGTCTAAGTTTAAGACATTAATTATTTAGTTGATGTCTCAAAAAAATATTTATTACTAAATGCCAATATATAATATATTACTATCTTGAATATATTTCGGACATTCAGAATTAAATTGAAGTTATTATCATTTTTCCCTTTTTTATTATTTGAAAATCTAATAACGATTCTTCTAAATTCAGAATAAATTTGCGCGTATTTGTATTTTTATTTCGTTGCTTTTTCTAATGTTCTTTTCCCGTTCATTTGTGTTGTTTCCTTTTCCTTTCGATTTCATTTGAACAACTAAATACTTCCAATTTCTTTAATTGTTAAAAATTGACATCTTAATGTTATTATTGTTATTGTTCTTATCATCACACTTACTTCTGGATTGCGTCAGCGATATCCTATTGCTACATACGAAGTATTTTATTTCGTCACACGATATATTAGGGACCTTTCAGTATTTAGTATTGTTCTCGATAATATTTGGATTGAATATAAGCATGGTTGCATGTTCCTTACGATTACAGCAGTTTGCAAAGGAGACAATACTTAATACTATGTATTTCTCTTTCTTAAATAAAGTTTTTAACATCTTTGAAAATGCCAAACAAAAATGGTAGAAATATGTGAGGCAGATAAATAGAATGGGATATGTACGTCAGAAGAGATTCACTGTCAATTGGTGGTTTGTATACGATTTTCAAACGGTTAACTGCTATTCATGAGATGTACATACATACATATATGAGAATATACGTATACACATGTACAGTGTGTGTGTGTGTGTGTGTGTGTGTGTGTGTGTGTGTGTGTGTGTGTGTATTTAGAACGAAGTCAACGGCACAAAATAACTCGAGCCTGTAACGGGAAGTGGCTGCAAATTTTGATTTGGAATAAATGCAAATATTTTTCGTTGACTTTCAAATAAAATGATTTTCGTCTGTTATTAACGTGAATGTGATGCCCAAAACTCGCAGTACAGCAATTTACCTTTATTGTGTATAATTAATTGGGCAATTTCATGAAGCATACTTCTCCACTAGATACATTTTCGCCTATAAATTACAATATATATTTTTAGAAAATTGGTAATGCTCAGAAGCATCCACCCTATTTAAGTGCCGCTTCTTTCCGAGAATCCTAAGCCACATAGCAGATGCCACTGTACATTGAGGCAAAACAACCAAGGAACAGCCAATGTTCGTAATGTGACATATGTCAGTATCATAAATTAGTCTACTGAAGACTGACAACACATTTTACTGAAACTTTCGCCGAAATTATGAAATCTTTGTTTAATGGAGTAAGGAGCTGAAAATTACCGATGTGACATCCCTCTCAAAGCAGCGCTTCCGTTCTTTGACACTCAGAACAGAAAACTATCCTGTTCTGCTGGCAATTGTTGTCGATACTGTCAACAATGTTTCCAAACAAGTTAGGATACAAATGCGGAGTGACGTTTGTTCCTTCTGCAGCCAACCATCACTCGTTGTACTTCCTTCAATGTTATCGGCTTCTCGCAAAGCTAAATTCATCTAACCTGTAGTCATGTAAGATCTTCGAGACAGGTACTAATATTCATTATGCGTCTGCTGCTCGTGCCCTTTAACCGGAATTTGTCCCCACGTGTCTTAAAGCACGTGCTTTAGCACTGACAATGCAGCATTCGTGCTTTCCTGAAAACCATGTTTGAGAGCAAAATATGTTGACCTTCCTGTTTCCCCTAAGTACCTCATCTAGATTTCCAACTACATCACACTATATTCTAGTTTTTTTATGTCGGTGCAACCTTACTAAACCTTGTCGATTCTAATCCAATCGCCGTTTTCAGATCGAGACTCCATTCTCTGTTGCCGATAGCCTACATCAAATCCAGCTTACCTAACTCGTAAATACAGTCTTTATAACCATGGTGCACTGAGAACAAGGCATTCAGCCTTCAATTAATAGGTCACTACCTACGAATCCTACTTATTTCTACAGCTTATAAATTCCTGATGTGGCTACCTGACAGTTTTAAATTGCGGACAACCAATGATATGCATCTCAACAGGCCTGCAAAATACTCTGTCAACACACGATCTAGATGTCATGATGTCGTTTGTCTATGTCCGCATTGGTATGCTCAGGAAATCCGGTGGTCGCTTGTCAGAAATGTTCAAAATATTTATAACATTTGTGATGTTCTTGCAAGCCACTCTCATATCGGCTATCCTTACAAAACCCAGGAAGCAACAATTACTCAAGGAGTGATACTACAATAGCTACTCATCAGGTCGAAGACAGCTTAGTTGGACGTTGCACGCGAGTCTGTTTCGTCATCCGGCGCTCACCTTGAGCAGACCAGGCTGAAAGCGTTTCTTCACCTGTAAAATTTATTTCAGAAAGGCAATGCCATTTAGTGCTGTCAGAACAGACATTTCTGGAATTTATTTAGACACCACAGACCAAATACCAACTGGAACAGAGGAACTCATTAGTTTCATGGTCACCCATAGTATCAGATAAGGTCGACGCCTTTTCATGCCACTCTAGATCGCAAACGTGAAACTTTCACCAACCCTATTGGCCGTCTGGTAGAAAACTTGGAGCGCTTGAGATCATTTCGTGAAACAGGACAACAACATTTTCAGAGAAATGAGCTGCAAGAAAAAAGCGATTTCATAAACGATTGTACATACCTATGTATGCACATATATACATGTGTCTGTGTGTGCGCGTACCGTGTGTGTTTGTGCATGCGTATATGCGACTCTTTGTGTGAATGTATGCATTCATGCGTATACCTATATATTTTGTCTTATAGTACAAAATCAGAATGGAAATATACTTTTCTGAACTCCTGATTTTTTTTCATCAAAGAATAGTTTCCCTTGAGAAACATTTTTGCTTTGTCTTCATTTTCTTCATCTTCTGCATAAAAAAAATTCAGTTTGAGAAGCTGTTAATAGCTAAAGTGAATTTTGGGATTGATTCCAAGCTCTGTATGAAGTTTCTTAGAGGAAAAGAACAAAAAAATGCTACGATGTTTATAGTTTGACATAACTGCGAAGAAGTATTGAAGTACAGCGACTCACCTAATCACAGTATAATAGAATTTCAGAGTGACTGAAATAGTTTGAGAGACAAAATACTGAGTCCAGACACTGGCAGTGACGTGCAAATACACTTTGTTAAATTCTTCTTCAAATTACGCAACTTAATTTTTTGATTTTATTTATGATTTACTTTTCACGTTTATAGATTCATATAGCATCATACCTCTCAGTGCTATTGTGCAATAATTAAGTACAGAATTATTGTAATCATTATATTTCAGGTTATTGTGTAAGTGTATTAATGTATGTTATTGTAATTTCTTATTTAATTGCCTTCACCATGCTAACTTACGTCTTGTAAATTCAGGCAGATCAAAGTTGTCTCAGCTGACATCAGCCAATGATTTTGTATATTGAGAACTTTTTTTTCTATAGAAATACATTATTTCTCATACATTTCCGTCTTTAAGATGATGTTGTAATTGAAAGAAATTTGATATGTACCTATGGCAGGCGAAAAGTCACATGTATATGACTTTGTTGGCTCAGCTATAGTAAAGATCAACAACAGGTTAAAATGTCTTCAGCTGTGGTTGCGTAAATTTGAGAACTTAAAGAGATGTTAACTATAATTACTATCATTTTAACACGATTGCATTTTATTGTATAGATTCCCTGTACTACTTTCTACATTAATTATGTGCAATGAATTTTCCATGTTATAATGCTTTTTCTTCGTCTGTAAATAATGTATTTTATTAGCATATGATTCTTTGCCTGTTCAAGATTAACCCTACAGATTAACCCTCATGCATTCGACCGTTTTCGTGGTGCACACTGGGCAACGGAACTATCCTACAAGCTCTCTCTCTCTCTCTCTCTCTCTCTCTCTCTCTCTCTCTCTCTCTCTCTCTCTCTTTCTTTCTTTCTCTCTCTCTCTCTTTCTCTCTCTCTCTCTTTCTCTCTCTCTCTCTCTCTCTTTCTCGCACACACACACACACAAACACACACACAAATACACACACACACACACTTGCTCACTCAGACACATTCATTTTCTATGCACTGATGATTTGTGAGTATATGACGAAAGGTTGATATCATGTGTTGGTTAGTTACTACCGTTAGCTATATATTTGGAAAGCAAATTGCAACCACAAGGCTACGTCGTGCGATGCAGCATAGATCGAGCATTTCAAAGATATAGACTGGATGAGAATCAGGTCTTTATAGATCAATGCAAAATACGGGGAACGATTTAGTATGAATAGCTAGCAGCTGTTATAAACTCCAGTTTCGATTGTATTAAAGGGTGGAATGATATAATATGCATAAGATCGGTTGGTGGAAAACCAAAACTAACATTTGTCTAAACTGTTTCTCTTATGCACTCAGCCTGTCAGGTATGCCGCCTATTAAGTGTGGTTTTAAAAATGGGACAATTATTTGGAGACAAAAGGGAGTATCCATATGAAACAGCTACACATTAGGTATGTCTATATATTCGAGTGATTTCACTTTCATTTTGTCATGAACATTAGAATATCATGACGGTCGTCAGCACTGTAGAGTTGTCTAATGAAATAAGGAGACTACACATAAGAAAAGACAATTCAGTGGGATTCCTTTTCGTAATTTAGGAAGATAATACGTGGAACTGCGATTCAATTGTTGGATCGAGAGATATGTGTAACTGCCTTAATTTTTCTTCGAGCCAGATATTTAAACTGAGACAAAAAAGCGTGCCTCTCTATACCGATGGACAGTGGCATGTACAGATAATACGGAGAAAGTATACTCCTTGTAATGCCGGGCAGAAAGAAAATTTCACATTCATGGAGTATTGTGGTACTTCGTGACTGTCGTAAGAAACACACGACCAAGAAAAAAATGACCAAATTAGATTGTATATTCTTTAGAATTTTGCGCAACATAGACACTTTGTAACTCAAGAAGCCCATATGCTGCCAACGTCGATGCTTGGGGCCTAGGATGATCGTCAGTAAGTACTGAGGCTAACACATCTGAAGTGATTTGTTAAGGATGCAGTCGCTGTTCGCTTGCTACGTTAATTCACAGTTCAGCTATTTCACAGTTCAGCTATTTGAGTGAGATTTTGTTCTGACTAAAATAGCAACCTAGAACAACTAGTAGTGATGGAATGTGGCCTAAAAGTGGTTACAAGTATCAAAGAAGGCATTTTGATTCGACAAGGTATCTTCTGAAGCACTTACTGTTCAGGTGATATGGATGTCCCAAGTCATGAATATTGGAAATACGCAATTGCAAAGTGTCCCATAGTTGCACTGACGTCATGACTTCTGTATTCAGAAGACAAGTAGCTTGATCTTGAATATTGCATGTTTCTAATTGCAATCTATATTTGTACATCACATATCGGCTGAATGGTCAGGAAACTGTTTACAATAAAGTCAGGGAAACTAAAGTGGTCTGCAAACCCCAAAACTACTGTATAGTGCAGCAATTTATAATGATATATAAACCGCCAATAGCATCATCCTCATCATCATCCTCGTCTTCGTCGTCATCAGCATCACCATCATCGTCATCATCATCATCATCACCGTCGTCGTCGTCGTCGTCATCGCTGTCGTCGTCGTCGTCATTTTCATCCGCGCGTTACGTTTTGTCAAGTTTACAGCCATCCTATCTGTGATGAACTAAATTCTTAAAAATGAAAATTGTCTTTCATCTATACTCTTACTTTTCCTACTGTTACTCCCTTTTATACGACAAAACAGTACCTACAACGATCTAGTTACGTACTGTTTGTTGTTAATATAAATTTAACGAGCAACCAAGAATGTGTACACGTTATCGGTCGATTTCCACAAATCACAAGAACACTTTCTAAATTTACACCCTGCGCTACATCCCATAATGTATTTCAAGTTTATACACAAAAACATGAGATATTCAATGGCTGGATTGTTTAGATTAGAGATGTACTTGTTTGAATTGGCATGTGCCTAAGCAGACACATCTGTAAATTTAGCTAATTTAATTTCACCTTGTGTACAGTAGTTTCTCAAAAGCTTGCCCAAAGTCGAACCTATAAATAAGGAAGTCTCCTTAATACGGTATGACCTTTATAGATTTTTTTTTTCGATGTGGCTGGTTCCGAACAAAAATTCTCAAGCATCCACTGACTTGGACGTGTGGAACTCACACAAAAGAAATTGTAATCAACTCCAAGTAAATATGGAACTTGGCCAGGTAACAAAGTGCCAATTCAACCGGGATACAATTTAATCTCATTGTTGAAAAATACATAGGAACCAAAGTGCTTTGCCAACTACAGCCCGCCCTATTAACAATGTCATCCCTATTTACAAATTATCGTAAGGAAAGGAAGTACAAAAGAGATAGGATATTTTTGGTTGCATTTTAATTCCACATTCGATCATAGTCACCGCTCAGATATTGTGGAGAGTCTGAAAACTATATTTATCATGATCGCTAATGGCTTTGTTGGAAATAACTTGCTCATTTTATTCTTGTTAGTTTCATGTTCTTCTTGTTATTGTTCTTGTTGCCGTAGTGGGTGTTCATGATAAGCTTCAAATCTCCTTTCAATGCAAGCTGTATGTAAGCATTATAACTATTTGCTATCATTTTATCCAGTGTATCTTCCTTTTAAGACAAATGAATGCAGTTTACGAGTAGTTTCCCTGGTATATCCAGCAGTTTAAATGTTATTAATGTTAATACTGTCATTACTTTTCCTGCCAATGTCAGCAACTTCGACAGTACTGATGTTAATTAATGAATTACTAATAGCGAAGAAGAGTTTGTTTCATTCAGCAGCGAAAAGGAGGCAGTTTCATTGAATTTATATATTGCCAGCATTTCTTCCGTTAGCATTCTCCTTCAAGTAATCTGATTGGTATTTCATTTGCCTACCTGTTTTGAACTTTACTTCTGATACGTCATCAATGGAAATTTTGAGAGGTTTACGTTACCAGTCGAGCATCCGAAAGCACTCAATGTTACGCTGTAGCACTGATTACAACATCCTATTCGTCTAATCACTTTGTCTTATTTTTCTGAAAACAAAATACTTAGTAAAAAATTCTGAAAACCCTTTGTTCGATCACCTGCAAGCACTTCCCTTCGAGGTGTCGTGGCTTAAATTTCTGTCAGGTCTTTCATGACATATATCGGAGCCAAATCATTATTTCAGTAACAGGCATGGCTGGTGTACATTCTTGGTGTGCTCTTTATCTAACTGTTTGCAACATTACTTC
>NC_142932.1:58668038-58718038 GCF_046866305.1 Octopus bimaculoides | reverse complement strand
TTCTTTTCTTTGTACATTTTGAACAATTTTCCCTCTCATTTCTATTGCCATTACTTCCTCATCTTGAACCACACCTGTCCCGTGAATCCCTTATTATCTCTCAGTGAACTAATATGAACTTTTGAGGAAAGTGGTATTTGCTGCTGTTACATATGCCATTCACACTTTCATCTCTATCAGTGTAAACACAAGTTGTAACGAGACATTAGAAGAACGGCAGCATCCGTAAGCTACTTTTAATGTTTCTGTCCCTTGTACTCAACTCATCGTGACCGTATGATAAGCAGTGCCTCTTGCTGATACAAGTATTACAGAAGAAAGTTCAGTCTTACAACATTATTCTCATATTTTCTTCCTTTGTAAATTTGTTAGGATATTTTTATGGCGGCCTTGCTCAATAGGATAAGTACTAACAGGTTCATTACTATTTGAATTTTGACAAGCTGCATATATGTTGCCACGAATCGATGGCATCGTGAGGGTTTCCTGCCCCTGGAATTTTTTTTTTATTGAATATAGTGCTCATTCATAGTGTTGAATTTACATATAGTGCTTCCACAAACTTTTACAGCGGATGTACAAGAGGAGTGACTATATTATAAGCTTCATATCAATTAAAAAAAAAAACACTTATAAATATATATAATTTCAAATCAAGAAGAAACTGAATAAATATTGTCAGCGAGGAGAGAATGCACGAGTGGTAATGCAGGAGCATCCCAACACATTGATAATCAGATACGTCTGGAACATAATATACTGGATTGGTCTCATTTTCACTTTTGCTGTCGAAGTATCAAAACAATCTTGTCTTATAAGTAACTGACTATCAGATTACCATAGACTACTGGGGTTGTTTCTATAAGAAATGAATTCATTAAAGAGATCGAAGATCGTCTTTGGGCCCTGTATTACTGGTCATGAACTTTGCGTCTATATATCCACTTCTGTGCAGAAATCCAGCATCTTTTTGTGTATTTTGTTGTGTCAATGAAGTGTTTTCATAGTGAGTAGCTTGAATATTTCAAAAGTAACGTAACTCATTGCAATCTGTCTACATAATAATACGACAGTAACCTATATCTAGTGGACAGAGTCATTGTTGTGATCTTTCGCAGAGGCTTGTGAATTAAATGAGTAGTGTATTGCTTATTAACAATCTATATCGTATCTCATAATATTTTACATGTGATATTAGAATGGTTTCTCTGCGCACAAGTAACGACAACGTCAAATTTTTACTTTGACGGTGTCTTACAAAGCACGCATGTATTGGTATATATGTGCGCTTTTGTAGACTTTACTAGATTAGATTGTTACTCCAATGTGGGAGAAAGTCGTTTAGAAGCGCTTTCATTACTCTATACTTCTATCACACCGATCATCTTACAAATAACCAAAGGGTACAGTCTGTTGCTGTAAACTAAATATGCAAAATATCTAGTCTTCTATTGAAATTACTATGATTATAAATAAAATTTACGAACCTGTAGGTGCCTATACTATTTGTTTTTCATGCTATTACTATTGTCTATATTACTAAAAATATCGATGATAATATAAACAACAATAATATTAATAGTATTTTCTACTAAAGGCACAAGGCCTGGAATTTTGTGACAGGGTCCGGTCGAATATATTGACTCCAGTGTTTCACTCGCACTTAATTTATCAACCCCGGAAATGGATGAAGGCAAAGAATCAGAACGCAAAACGGAGACAAGCCGCTAAGCATTTTGCCCGGCGAGCTAACAATTGTGCTAGCTCACAGCCTTATCAATAAGATTCATAATAATAACAATAATAATAATTATTTTTCTTAATTTTAGCACCAGAGCAGCAAATATTTGAGGGGTGGGGGAAATCGATTACATCGACGACAGTACGCAACTAGTACTTTATTTCACCCAGCCTGAAATGATGACACATTTGACCTCTGCGTGACTTGAATTTGGCGCATAAAGCGCCAGAAGAAATGTCATAAAATATATTTGCCCAATGCGCTAATGAGGTTGACATTTTGCGGCTCATGTTCTGTCCAGATATATAATTTTCCAAATGCCCAAAACATTCGCACTTGCGCAAAATACAGACAATAGCTTTACTAGTAAACAAATAACTTAAAATAAAGACATTGCCTGAAGCATCTTAAACTACTATCATTAGTATAATGATCACATTCAATATAGTAAAATGTATCGCAAACAGTCGTAAATAAAATAAGAGTATATTCTGAGGTACATTAGCATTTGAAGCCAGGAGAGAGGA
Organism: Octopus bimaculoides; assembly: GCF_046866305.1. NCBI lineage: Eukaryota > Metazoa > Mollusca > Cephalopoda > Octopoda > Octopodidae > Octopus > Octopus bimaculoides. The sequence continues at coordinate 58,715,770 of NC_142932.1, read as the reverse complement.
TAAAATTGCCAATAAGTGTTGCATTGCTATAAAAGAAAAACGTTCAACTATTTAAACAGATTTTGAATGAATCAGTTTCCCCTTCCACTATGTTTAAGAGACGTTAAACTGGAGTGGTGATTTAAGCTTCATATCTCTAGTATAATGAGTTTTAATGTAACCACCAGTCATTTAATTAAGTGACCATTTGCAAAGTTATTTATACAGCCAATATTGAATAATCATGCATAGCTGAAATATCTTATACTTTGCTGGATAGCCTTTGCTAATGTCAGGAAGAAAATTTAACAGTATTTCTTAATTGCATTCTAATTGATTGATTGTTTTATTGCGACTAATTTATCAAAATGAAAATTAAACCAAATAATCAGCAATAGAAGGAAAATAATGATAATTTCAATTAAGAAAAATAAAAATATTGAAGATTCTATCAAGATCTCTAATGTCGGTGATCAATATTATTATTGTTTCTGACATGGACCAATTAGATTGGCCCATGTCAAAAATAAGGTTAAGAATGCAAATTTTTAATGAAAAACATTCCAGCTAAACTGTCAAAAGTATCGCATTGTATTTTCCAGAGGAAAAGTGTATTTAATAATTATCTCGTGTGTTTTAGCTCTCTCCCATAGAAATGTAAGCCGATCTCTTTGAATCAGAAACACGGAATAATTTAAGAAAAATCTCATCTGATATAATTATGATAGAGTTATTTACAATTTATATTTTAAAATCAATGATATGAGTTTTTAACTAAGATACTAGTTAATTGAGTGCCATTTTAGGTCAGACAAGGAAGGCCAAATGTCAAAACATTCCAATGAACTGAATGGGCTAAGGTTAGGACAGTTGAACGTGTTTGGGAGCCAGATAATTAACTGAATTCAATCTTGTTCAGTGGATAGAATTTCAACGTTGTTAATTTAACTGACTAATGCTGCATTCTGATATTGATATTGACTATTTTTAAAAGCTGTGTATAAACTCATTTGCAAAAGGTCAAATTGATGTATTATTTCAGTTCGAAATCTCTGTCGTAAATTTGATATAAAAGCTTAATAATCAGTGGAGAAGTTATGGATAATTAAGGAGAAGGCTTAAAGCCCTGCAAGATTCAAATTCAATGACATCCCGTTTATCCACGAGACTCAGGTCGATGAGTGCATTCCATAAACTTGTCAACTCTCTGGTAATCTGAGACGGTAAAAAGGTAATTGGTGGAAGGCAATCTATATAATATTTAGTTTCAACCATTGTAGGCTTACATACTGGGGAAAACCTCGCCGCGAGGATGCCAGATAACTTTATTGGATAAGGTGACCTTGTATACGAAAATAGCAAGGTCACCATGACGAGTGAGATTAGCGCAGCAAGTTAACATTCGCAAACAAAACGCAGGTAAGAAGGGAATTGTACGTTTAAGAAAAATGATTAGTGTAAGTATTTCGTCCAGCGTGCTATTTGCCAGCTCGCCGGCTGGCAGAATAATAATAATAATAATAATAATAATAATAATAATAATAATAATAATAATAATAATAATAATAATAATAATAATAATAACAATAGTAATAATAATAATAATAATAAAAATAATAATAATAATAATAATAATAATAATAATAATAATAATAATAATAATAATAATAATAATAATAATAATAATAATAATAATAATAAGAAGAAGAAGAAGAAGAAGAAGAAGAAGAAGAAGAAGAAGAAGAAGAAGAAACCACAAAACTATAGACCTATAACCTGTCTCCCTACGATCTACAAAGCCTTTACTGCAATAATATCGCAGAGAGTGAGTAAGCACCTGGAAAATAACAACCTGTTTCCAGAAGAGCAGAAGGGATGCTGCAAGGGCTCATACGGCTGTAAAGATCAATTATTGATCAATAAAGCCATAACTGAAGACAGCCGCAGAAAGAAGAAAGGCCTCAGTATGGCCTGGGTGGACTACCAAAAGGCTTTCGACAGTGTTCCCCACACGTGGATTCTGGAAACACTAGCCATAAACAAGGTGGCACCAATTATCATAAAATACATAGAGCACTCAATGAACAAATGGCAGACAGTGCTACAGCTCCAAACAAAAGAGGGACTTGTGAAAACGAAAGCCATCCCCATTAGAAGAGGAATATTCCAGGGAGACACGCTCTCTCCACTCCTGTTCTGCCTGGCACTCACACCTTTAACAGAATTGCTAAATAGAACTGGATGCGGTTACAAATGCTATGGAAAAACAGTCAGCCACCTTCTATATATAGATGACCTAAAATTATATGCAAAAACGACAAAGAGCTAGAAACACTACTACAGACAGTACACGGCTTTACCAAGGAAATAGAAATGAAATTCGGATTAGAAAAATGTGCCAAAGCAACCCTGAAAAGAGGAAAATTAGTTAAAAGTAGCAATATAACACTAGATAAAGCCAATGAAATAAGAGAACTAGACGAAAGCCAATCATATAAGTATTTAGGAATCAATGAACTAGATAGGATACAACATACACAAATGAAAGAAAAAATAAAGAAAGAGTACTATAGACGAGTTAGATCAATACTAAAAACAGAGCTCAATGCTAAAAACAAGATAATGGGTATCAACACTTTAGCTGTCCCAGTTATAAGCTACAGCTACAACATCCTTAACTGGACACTAAACGAACTATGTAAAATAGACAGGAAAACAAGAAAAATAATGACAGGATATAGGATGCACCACCCAAAATCTGACATAGAAAGGCTATATATACAACGCACAGAAGGTGGCAGGGGTCTTATACAACTAGAAAACTATTATAAAATAACCACCATAGGACTGCAAAAATACCTACTCCAGAAGCAAGGGAAACTAATACAAATAGCCACAAAACACGAGCAAAACAAAAAACTGTTTTCAGTATTTAAGGAAGCTGACAAATACAAACAAGAAATCAATCTACCTAACAAATACGAAGAAGAAGAAGAAGAAGAAACAACAAAAGCTATAAAACAAATGAAATCCAAACTAAAACTAGAACAGCAACGGACCATGATAAAACGATGGCAAGAAAAGCCCCTACATGGTAAATACTGGGCTAAACTAAATGCGAAAGAAATAGACAGAGAAAAATCCCAGCAATGGCTGAGAAGCTCAGGACTCAAAGCAGAGACTGAAGGATTTTTAATTGCTGCACAAGACCAAAGCCTCCCCACCAGAAATTACCAAAAACACACAATGAAAAGAAATATAACAAGTAACTGTAGAATATGTGGAGATCGACAAGAAACAATAAATCATATTATCTCTGGCTGCCCAGTCCTGGCTAAGAAGGAATATATTCACAGACACGACAGAGCTGGGACCTATATACACTGGAAGCTATGCCAACATTATGGAATAGCAACAGAAAAAAGATGGTATAAACACACGCCAGAAAAGGTCACAGAAAACGAGAAAGCAACCATACTCTGGGATATGCCAATACACACAGATAGAGAAATTAAGGCAAATAGACCAGATATAGTTGTCAAAGATCATGAAGGAAAAAAATGCCTTCTAATTGATGTTTCAATACCAGCAGATGACAACGTTTCTCTAAAAGAAATGGAAAAACTTTCAAAATACAAAGACCTGGAAATAGAGATAACTCGAATGTGGAATCTAAAAACAGAAACAATTCCTATCATAGTAGGTGCCTTAGGTATAATAAAAAAATATTCAGACAAATACATAACAAAAACACCAGGACTTACAAATATATATAACATACAGAAAATTGCACTACTGGGTACTGCACACATTCTACGCAAAACACTTTCAATACAGTAAACATAAGAGCACCACAGCAAACCACAGCACATACCCAAGGCGCACAGAGCTGCGCTCGGTAGTGAAGTGAAAGCACGTTATAAAAATAAAACTACTGAATAATAATAATAATAATAGGATTGAGGTTACTCCACCAGGAAATATAGAAGCAAGAAAAGAAGAGCGCCATTGTTGTCAAGTGAAGGATATTTGGATAACTCGTGTGTCTTCCACAGGTTTAAAATATAAACTTGTCAATCTACTTCATTTTGGTAATATTTTTAGCACTGTCGTTCACTTGATAACAATGCCACTCTTCTTTTTTTTGCTTCTATATTTCCTGGAGGAGTTACTTCAATCCTATAAATAATAATAATAATAATAATAATAATAATAATAATAATAATAATAATAATAATAATAATAATAATGTTGATAATAATAATAATAATAATAATAATAATAATAATAATAATAATAATAATAATAATAATAATAATAATAATAATGATAATAATAAAATCTCGTCATGCCTCAATGATAACAAAGCAGATCACAAACCAGATTGGTTGTCGACCTACTCGATATAGATCTGCTAGCCTTAAGAAGCTACGTCACGAGAGCTCAGAGACGGTGTTGTCTCAAACAATTTACCCTAAACAGACAGATCCGTCCCCTAGCGTCAACGTCGAAGCTTGTTATGCCTCACTGTTAATAAAACAAAATACAAACCGGAATGGTCATCGACCGTATTATAAAGGACCACTTACTCGGATAATGAACCAGATCCGAGACCAGAAATCTGCTACTGGTTCAAATCTTCCCGACTCACAGGAGCTGGAAGTACCCCACAACTCGTCATCAAATAACCAAAAGAAAAAGTATGAAAAATGGTCTAGGGAAGATAATAAAGAAGTTCTTACAGCCTTCTACCATGCCATATATTCCGCTACAGATAAATCTAATACTGTACAAACCTACTTAAACTGGAGACAGAAACACCTTGAAGTGAGACCCTACATAGACAGTAACAAACTTGCCAACGTCAGAAGAAACATTATGAAAAAAATATTACTAACTGAAGTAGAGATTGACCAAATTAAACAAGCAGTAAGGGATAAAAAGAATGAAACTGCAGCTAAAGAAGATACTACAGAGGAAAGAATTATAAACCAGCCCAAGACTGATGAAAATACAGTACTGATTGAAAGAGTTAAGGTAGACAAAGTGAAATACTCTCTGAACCAACCATAAACACTAAGGCAGGTGAAAATCAAATAGATGAAGAAAGTCATACAGAAATCGACGCAACAGAACTACATGAACTAAAAAATCAAATCATGATTGAATGGCTGAAAATTAAAGAAACCAGTATGAATGAACGCGACACTCTCTCCAAAATTCGCAATTCTAACCAAAACCTGAAAATAATTGGTAAAATCCGCCTTGCACTTAGGGATATAATTTCAGCTAATGATGTTGATATTACAGATCTCAACCACCTGTACTATGCATCCGCAAAAATCTCAACGGTTCTATGTGGTGAAAAGATTAGAAAACGACAACACTCCCACAAAAGCCTTCTTGGCAAGAGCGCATTCAACACCAAATTAAGCTACTTAGATCTGACATAGAATGTTTGAAAAACCTTAAATTTGATAAGAGTATCAAACCTACAAAGACCCAAAAACTAAAGAAAAAATATGTGAAAACCATAGTTGACATTGATACCACCATAGAAACCATCTAGCAAAAGGTATGTGCTAAAGCTGCCCGTATAGCAAGGTATGAAAAGCGTGTTAGATTCTTCAGAGATAATAACATGTTCAAAAATAACCCCAAAAATTTCTACAGGAAGATAGGGAAAACACCAGTAACAATAAAGTCCGTCCCATCAAAAGAAGAAGTGCAAGAATTTTAGAATAAAATCTGAGCAGAAGATAAAACACACAATGAAAAAGCCCCTTTGGTTGATAGAATATCTACAGACATAAACTCCTTAGAGGAGCAAAAGTGGGAGGGGGTCAATGTAGAAGATATAAGATCTGCTCTCAGGAGGTCAAGTAAATGGAAGTCCCCAGGAAAGGATAACATTCCTAACTTCTGGTTGAATGCCTTCCCAGAGAGCCATGAACTGCTAACAAAACTTTACAACGATGTTTTGCAAAATCCTAGTTTGATGCCCACTTGGCTAGTTAATGGTTTAACATTCCTGCTTCCCAAAAATGAGGAAACAAACAAACCAAAGAATTAGCGACCCATAACCTGCTTAACAACAATGTATAAGACGCTAACATCTGTCCTAACCGAGTACACCTATAGTTTTTTAATAGAAAGTAGCATATTCCCCAATGAGCAAAAGGGATGTAAAGGTGGATATTATGGTTGTAAAGACCAGCTACTCATCAATAAGTTGATCTTAGAAGATTGTCACAAGCGACACAAAAACTTGTCAATAGGCTGGATAGACTATAAAAAGGCCTTTGATAGCCTACCACATAGCTGGATTAGGAAATGTCTGGAAATGTATAAAATAGCTCCTACACTGCGAAAATTTTTATCTGTAAGTATGAGATCATGGAGAACCACACTGACGTTGAACAATGACAATGAATCTCTAAATGCTGGAGATGTAAGAATTTCATGTGGCATTTTCCAGGGTGACTCACTATCACCACTCCTCTTCTGTCTAGCCCTAATGCCGCTCTCAAAATTGCTCAATGATGCACAGTATGGTTATAAAATATTTGATAAAAATATAAATCATCTCATTTACATGGATGATTTAAAGCTCTTTGCCAAAAATGACCAACAACTCAAAGGCCTACTAACGATTGTTAAACAATTCAGTGATGACATCAGAATGCAATTTGGCCTTGATAAATGCGCAAAAGCTACCTTAATCAAAGGAAAAATGACAAAACAACTAATGTGAACCTTGACCAGCAAAATGCCATAAAACAGTTAGAACCAGCGGAGAGCTACAAATACCTAGGGGTAATTGAAGGAGACAATATCAAGCATTCAGTGATGAGGGAAAGGATCAGAAGAGAATGTTATCGCAGGGTGAGAGCAATACTGAAGACAGAGCTGAACGCGAGAAACAGGATCGAAGCGATCAATGCTCTAGCCATATCAGTCGTGACTTACAGTTTCAACATCGTTAACTGGTCAATTACTGAAATATGTAATGTTGACAGAAAAATACGAAAACTGTTGACAATGCATAGAATGCACCACCCTAAGGCAGATATAGAACGTCTTTATCTGCCAAGAAAAGAGGGAGGCCGAGGACTTCTACAGCTGGCATTAACAATGGAGGTAGCTACAATTGGCCGCGACACCTATCTGAAAAACTCTGAGGACTGGATGCTAAAACTTGTCTCAAAACATGAAAGCCAGAAAGCATCTTACTAAAATAACAAAACAGGCAAAGGAATATCTAAGTGAATTCCAATTGCAACAAACTCAAGAATTAGACGAACTAGAAACACCTGCAGAAAAAGCTAAGAGCTTGAAAACCCGTGCTAAAATTGCTGCCTTAGATATTATGACTGAAAAATGGCATGGAAAACCTCTCAATGGCAAATACCCAAAGAGAGCGAATAGTGCATATATTGACAAAGCCCTTACCCATCAATAGCTAATGGCCTCTGGCTTGAAATCAGAAACAGAGGGGTTTATCATAGCAGCCCAAGATCAATGCCTACCTACAAAGAACTACCAGGCCAACATATTAAAGAACGGCAGCTCCCCGTTATGTCGTATATGCCAACAACAAAATGAGACCATCGATCATGTTGTCTCCATGTGCAGTCTGGTTGCGCCTACAGAGTATCTCAACAGGCATGATAGAGCTGCACAATATATTCACTGGGTAATATGCAAAAACCTGGACTTGCTCCATGACAAAAACTGGTGGGAACACAAACCACCCCTAGTACTTGAAAATGATCACATTGCACTCCTCTGGAACTTCACCATTCAAACTGACAGAAAGATAGACGCAACTAGGCCAGACATCATACTGAAAGACTTCAGACAAAAATCATGCCTCCTCATTGATATGACTGTCCCAATCGATATAAACGTATCTGTCAAGACCTACCAAAAACTGAGCAAATATAAAGATCTTGAAATAAAAATTAGCAAAATGTGGAATCTGAAGACGAAAACAATACCTATTGTCATAGGTGCCCTGGGGATGACCGCGAAACGGGCTGATTACTACCTAGCTCAGATACCAGGAAACCTCAAAATGGCTGAAGTTCAAAAGATAGTGCTCATGGGAACTGCCCATATCCTACGTAAAATACTGTCTATGTGATCTCAAATTTTAAAACTAACACATAATTTTCTTATGGTTTGTTAAACATTCACTAGAACAAAACTTTACAAATCCAAATATATGGTACCCTAGGCATAACATCTACATGAACTTCTAACTTGTTGTCTCTTGAGGTCTCTGGGTGAGACTTGGATCCAACTTGTACAAATGCAAAACAAAAGTGAAACATAAAATAATAATAATAATAATAATAATAATAATAATAAATTTGCTGCTGCTACTGCCACTACTTCTGCTACAACTACTACTGCTGCTACTGCAACTACGGCTGCTACTAATACAGAAGCAGCAACGAGAGCAAGAATAGCTAAACTGGTCAATATGTCGTTGTCTGTCTTTTGGAAACCAAGACTTGCTCGTAATTTGTGCATTTTAGAAATAATTATTGCCTGTTTCAGTGCCGTTAGCTGCCATCTGTTTGTCAGACTTTACACTTCATAGTTGTCTTTCTTCCTCCTTTGTTTCCCCATAGCGTATTTGCTGAGACAACTTTCCATTCATTATTAAAATTTGTTTTTTAGTAAACATGTCATTTACTTAACAGAAGCACTGTAATTGAGAGACTCGTCTAGCATTTGTCAAAACAGTATGTTTACAGAATTCATTAATATATTGAAAATATTCACTTTCTTCGGAAGCTTGGAGTGAGAGTATAGTCGCAGGTCTTTATCTTATCTTATCAAAAGGAAATAATCTTACATACTTTTATTCCTTGCTCCAGAATACAAACAATTGTCTCGAATTCTTTTAACCACTTCCCCAAAAGTGTTAATAATGCTGAAAATGTCGCTGAAGATTTACATGATCAAAGCTTAAACAATGTATTGCAAACAGTAGGAGAATTTTAGCTCTCATTGTACAAAAAATAAAATGTCATTTATCAAAGCAGGCTGATATCATTTCTTCAGCGTATATCATTTGTATATTTAGGATATTGAATTCACCTAATATAATAGAGATACTCCCTGTTCTCGTATGAGATCAATAAGCTAGATTATTGTGATGTACAAATCCATAATATTTCCTAATTTTACGATCTTTAACGCGAACACCTTTAAATATTTTTCTAACCCAGACTCAAAACAGCAACTCATACACGTGCGTGATGCACATATTCTCTCAATAGCAATATAGTTATCATGTACCCCTAATTCATCTCGGTTATGTATCCTACCCTATACCCCAGCTTCTGTCGAAAATTTGGTATTTGCATAAAGGAAATAAAATGGAGCATTATTTGCTTCTTACTAAAGTTAAACTATACCGATTCTGCCAGATAGAAAATATATTTCTCATGTATTTTGTCATAATTTTAAGCTGGATCTGTAAAGCGTATTCGTGTAGTACCTATGTTCAGTTCATATCTAACATATCTATACTTAAAATAAAGAACGTTTGCGAACAGCTATCAGACTTCAAACCTTTATGTGTAATACGGAATATACCGGCTAATTTAATATATATTATAATGGAACTAAAGAGGGGGAGGAAGCTATCTTTACTTCCATAAAAGCATTAAACTCATATCAAATGAAGTGCTAGCAGTTCACATGCCAATAGAAACAGTGGTCAACACATTAATATTCAATGGGCACCTCCACTAAAACTGTATTGCGTAATTTGAGGGAAATGTGACTACTACTTTTAGCTCATCTTAGTGTATGTAAAAGCTTTCCCATTGGCTGGTTATGACTATTGTATCCTTACTTGTGATTGTAAACTTTCTGTATATGATCAGATTGGCAAGACATTTACAGCGCATTCAAAGTTTAAACATCGCTAGATAAATGAAACTAAGTAAAAGTAAGAAATAGTCTCTACTTTTCGGATTTATGTGATAAATAAAGGACAAATAATTGACAAGACAAAGGAAAGCAAAATCCTTATTTGCCCTCTCAAACTATTATTTGGAAAGAAACTCTTGTTTATTTAATACAATTAGACTTAGTGATAGAATTACCAGTTCCATTTAGCTATCATAATTTAATGAAAAAGTTTAGGAAAAATGAATTACTCATTCGTTATAAATTTATTGTAATTGAAGTTATTGATATAACTAATATTTACGTTATAAAGATATAGACACAAATATAATTCAGTATCTTTCATTAAAACTTTTGTCTCCTAATGAAAGTTGTATTAATTTATGTATAGTTTTGTAATTTGGCTAAAGGTCATTCAAATGAAAACTAATATTTAAATGCATGCATTGCGAGATCATTAAAAAAAATCAGTTTTGGAACATTACCCTGAGAAAACTGATGAATGGCAGATACAATAATGTTGTTCAAAAACGTTTGAAGCTAACAACTTGAAAGAATCAGTGTGGCCTGTAGTTTAACTTTTGCTGTTTCTGGTTGAATGCTAAAAGTGTGACTTCTATTCATTTCAACTCGCCTGTGGGTTGATACAATTGTTTCTTTGACAAAAGGCTGTGGTTATTGATGAAATTATATTCTATTCATTACAGTTATGGTTATTGATATCATTCTGAAAGTTTCGCAAATTCTTTTCACACGAGATTGTTTAGTTCTGACTGGCTCCCTAGCTTTAGTTGAAATATGATTTTGGAATAAATCAATGAACGTTACTTAGAATAATTTGACTGGTTCATATTTTAAAGCAAAATCGTTACCCATAATTTGGTGCTAACAGAACGTAAGTTTATCATGGTATGAAGAACGGTTCGAGCTAGATAGAAACAGGATGGTTACGGAGCAAACGCTTTTAATCCTACGATTGCTCCAAAAGAGATATAAAACATGACACAGAAAAGAAGACGAAGAAGGAGAAGAAGGGGAAGAAGAAGAAGAAGAAGAAGAAGAAGAAGAAGAAGAAGAAGAAGAAGAAGAAGAAGAAGAAGAAGAAGAAGAAGAAGACGAAGAAGAAGAAGAAGAAGAAGAAGAAGAAGAAGAAGAAGAAGAAGAAGAAGAAGAAGAAGAAACAGAGGTAACAGAAGTAACAGAGAAGGGGAGGAAGATAAAATTTATATGAAGGAAAAGTAGTAGTAGTAGTAGTAGTAGTGTTGGTGGTGGCATCGGCGGCGGTGGTGGTAATATTATTATTATTATTATTATTATTATTATTAGTAGTAGTAGTAGTAGTAGTAGTAGTAGTAGTAGTAGTAGTAGTAGTAGTATTGGAGAGGAAGTGGAAGAAGGAATTGAAAAAAAGATGCAGGTAGCAAAGCAGGCAAGGAGTGGGAGAAACATGAAGCGGAGGAGAAGGAGGGCAAGAAACAAAAGATTAAGTAGAGGAAGAAGGAAAGGAAAGGAAGGAATGGAAAGGAAGAAGAAGATAATGACGATAAAGGTGATGATGATGATGATGATGATGATGATGATGATGATGATGATGATGATGATGATGATGAAAACAACAATAATAATCAGCATCAGCATCCTATAAGAATTACAATTATTTTTCATTAATGCCTGATTGCAGCGTAATAATACATTTGAAGCACGAATGCATAATCTGGCATTCTGTAAATTTGTAAACATGTTCCTAGAAGTGTTTTGTATTTACAGTCATAAAGTAAGAATATGGAAGCATCATAGTTTTAAATTGGATGAATGATTGTTGCATTTTACTTTGAATCGCAGTTATTCAGTGTTTGAAATCCTCCATGTGTACATGTCAACGGTAGAGTGTTTAAAATATTTTCTTGTTGATGTGTTGTAGTCCATTCCGTTTTAGTTGCTGGCATCATTGTTGTGGTTGTTGATGTTCTTGATAATTTTATTTGCTATTGCCTTTCTTCAAATATTTTATATCAATTCTTTTTCTTTTCCAATAAATAATAAATAACAAAAAGATAATGCTATAATTCCTGTAGGAATGAAAATAAAGAGAATTTGCTATGATAATAATAATAATAATAATAATAATAATAATAATAATAATAATAATAATAATAATAATAATAACAATAGAAGACGAAAACAAAGATATACAATTCGAAAGAAGTACAAAAACACCACCACAAAAATGAAGACCGAAAGATTGATAGAAAAAACAGTTTGAGCTGGAAGCCGCACTCCCCGTAGTTAGTGCATGCATCATCTCATCCGGCCTAAGCGACTTCTCACAGATCAATACTACGTCTTGAAACATCAATCAACGCCGTAAATATAACTCTTGTGGCTTGCTTATATTTATCCGATCAGTAAAGCATTTTCTGTATTTCAAAATACTCTGTATGTATGTGCGTGTGTGTATATATGTGTGTGTGTGCGCGTGCATGTATATATATATATATATATATATGTGTGTGGGGGGGGGTATACTTATATACATATATATGTGTATGTATGTATGTATGTATGTATGTATGTGTGCAGAGAGAGTGGAAAGAGAGATAGAAAAGAGAAATGAGAACAAAAGACTTCACACGATTGAAGGTTCAAAAGCTTAAATATTTCTGAGGTTTACTAGTTAGATTAGATGAATGCTCACTGTGCTGAAATACTTATCCTTATGTATATTTTGAGGTATAATGGAAGGTTAAGGTTTTCATATAGGTATATTTCTACAGAAAAATACATTACCATTGGTAAGTCCCTATTGTATTTATTGCTTAGTTTGGTGCAACATAATCGTATTATTTCACATACAATTCTCTTGGGCGGTTTCTCACGCACAGGCTCGTCTTATGTACATATTAAGCCACACCATTTCCTGTTCAATGATAAATACCAATTGAAATATCTATGCTCTTACCTATAAGTAATTTTCGTCTTGCAACAAGCAAAGTAGCCAGCTAGAAAATATCTATAAGAGATGAAAGTAGTAACTATACTGTGAAGTAAAGCTTACCACCACTTCAATGTGGTTGTTCCTTAGGAACTCACGTTACTACCATTTTTAGCCCCAAGAGGTGCCTCGTCCAGCTGGTTATCGATGCAATCTGCATCCGATATATATTGCATGCAGGCTAGCAAGCATCTACCATTTTCTAGCAGACGATGTGAGCACCAGACCGGTTCCTTTCGAACAGCCATATTGAAGTGACGGTAACCATTACTACTTTCACCTCATAGAGATCTTCTAACTGTCTAATTTGCTTGTTGCAAGATCAGAGAAAGTTTTTACAGCGGCTTACTGCTATTTCTACTGGACGGGTATCCGCCACTGTGGATGAACACAAATAGATCGAAACCTTACGGTCCATGCTGTTTCTTTTTTTGTGGGTATCTTTCCTCTATTTTTTTTATTTTCTACACAATTATCAGTTTTTGTGACACCGGATTCCTTCACGTTTCGATGGCAATTTTTACATACCACAATAAGCTGTTTTCCTCTACTTGGATACAGAAATGGCAATTGCTCAAACTTCACCCCACTCCCGTATCTTCAGGACAAGCACAGTCGATCGGTTTCACTCTTAGGGTGGAAGGTTCGGTGCATAGTAAATATTTTCCATATCTTCATATCAATGTTCATTCTGCCTATTCTGTATTTTATAATTATTATCATCATCATCATCATCATCATCATCATCATCACTTTTATAATAATAATAATAATTATTATTATTATTATTATGACCGTCAGCGTGGCAAGCCACACTTGGCCTCGCTCCGTAGATTCCATAAGGAAAAAAAACACAAAATAGTTTTATTTACACCCTCCAATTTATACCATCGTGGAGAACAAGTTATTTGCTGTCGAGTGTTGAGTTTATTGTCCTATTGTGTCCTCCAGCTTTGGGGGTAGTTCAGTTGCTTTTGTTTTTTAAGCAAAGTTATGTGCGTTTTCCCCACCAGCATGGAGAAAACGTAAAACGCGGTTACGATCATATGTGAGCGAGAGGCATAAATTGAGGGACGTCACCAAACATCGATTAGAGAGAGTGCACTCGTGCGAAGTGACATCGGTCTGAAAAACAAAACAGGCGGTAGTTGTATTTTTGTCGGAAAAAGGGACAAAAAGGACAAGAGAGCCAATGTTTTCAAGAAGGATCACTCAGAAGAGCTTTTGAAAAGCAGAGGCTCTGTTTTTAACAACATTATTCAAAGTGAAAAACATTAATTTTCGAAAATGTAAGCGGTGAAAGCGAGGCAGCGGATGAGTTAATTGCAAATAACAACAGCAAGAAGAAGAAGAAGAAGAAGTACTAGTAGTAGTAGTACTAGTAGTAGTAGTACTAGTAGTAGTACTAGTAGTAGTAGTAGTAGTATTAGTAGTAGTAGTAGTAGTAGTAGTAGTAGTAGTAGTAGTAGTAGTAGTAGTAGAAGAAGAAGAAGTGAAGAAGAAGTGAAGTAGAACAACAACAACAACATTAGCAGCACCATCAACAACAATAACGAATGCGACAACATCAAGAACAAAACCAACAACAGTAGTAACAATGAAGGAGTTGCGACACAAACCGGTACAACGATTGGAACAGCCTTGCAAAGCTTTCTTTCGCTGCAGTAGCCAAGTTATCTCTTCAGAGAATACGATTTTTCGAAAATGAACTTAAATATGCTAGACAAGTAGTCGAGGGAGATGAACTAGCTGTATAGTTGAATACCCCTCCTGATACAATCCAGGCTACGAAACGCCACACAGTAGCGTAGTGTACAATCAGGTTAAATTCAAGAAAGGCGGAAAGAGCCAAGGAGGCTCAAATACCACAAACTTTAGGTTCCGTCTGTATTCTAAAAGAATATATACAGAGAAGAATGACCTATAGAATGATGGACTGTCGTGTCCATAACGAGGAAGTGGCCAAAAATTCATGTCTGCATCCCCTCAAAAGTGATGGGCTGTTGCTAGTTCCTTACTACTGAGATCAGCGACTGACCAAAATCATAATTCAGCAGGTATAGCCAGAAATAAACATTCCTTGGCTGATTGCGACAGTGATGGTAGACATCGAAGAAATCTCGAGAATCCTCGATCCCTATCACACTAAAAAGGAGAACTGGTCTGCGATGACTGTAGAACTCCTCATTTAAACAACAAAAAGAATGTGGATCCCATCCCAGACCAGAAGCTTCATGCTGGAGGCAGCAAAATTCCAGTCAAGATTAGTGGAAGGAAAGGAAAGTGTCACCTTTGCTTTTCCCCTAAGCATTTAAAAGCCGACTGCCTTAAACAAAACGAAAAAAAGAGACGGGCACCTCTCCTCTTTGCACCAACACGGCCACCAGAACTCCAGCGATAACAGCAGCAGTACCATCACCATCACCAGATTCAGCCGTAGCATCACCAACACCAACACCAACAGCCATACTGACACTGAGTTCACACAAACACTTCTGAGTGCCCGAAGGTGTTCCAGTTCCCGATGCAGAGCGGGTGGACATTACAGCTGCAGAGACTACCCCGATGAAGACTGGCAGTTAAAAAGAAAAAAAAAAGCACTTAAAGGGACAGAAGGAAAAATAGACATATGTACAACAACAACAATCCTCGTCCATTCAGGAAGTGCAATTGAAAAATATAAAACAATAAAAATAAATACGCCCCCAAAAAACACTACATCGACATCACCTCCATTAACACAAGCCATTCCGCAACAACAACAACAACTGCACCAGCAACAACATACACAGATTAAAGACGGTAACATTACCAACTACATGGCAATAAATTAAAAGATAACAATGAATTAATGAAATATATAACAAGATAATGTCGAACCCACAATCTCCCTACCTGCACACATACAAATCATTCAAACAACACAAAACATTTACACACACTTAGAAGCTCAATTTCCACAGGAAGTCGGAAATGTTCGATAGAACATCACCAATAGAATTCCTGATGATTTGCTATTGGAAACAGCCCAAGCCAGTAGAAACGACAGGCAATCTGCCCCTCCAAACAAAACCAAGTAAGTTTTCGCTTTCTTTTCTTCTATTTTTTTGACAGCTGGTCTTGTATAAAACAGACAGCGCGAATGTACGTGGCCTGGGGTCACCTTGGAAGAGGGGTCACCTGCTCAACGCCATCTGGATCATGCAATACGGACGATCTTCTTAGATCCGTAAGGTAAGTCGGGGGTCCTGGATGTGACAGCCAGCGAAGGACATACTTTGAGGTTAGTTGCCGTCTATGCCACGACATCTGGAAACTTTCCTGGGAACGTCCCGCTCTTTAGTGTTAGTGGGCGATTGGAATGGAGTCTTAGCTATAAAGTGGGCTTATGTAGGTTTAGCGGATAAGAGAGGAGGGTGCAAAAGCCTCGCAATTGTTTCAAAAGTATAGACTGAATTTCCCAGAGGTGGCAGTGTGGATCCAGTCAAACCGCATCGTGTGATCCAAATCATATCTAGATAGGGTATTTTGTGGACTAGTACATAAGTATAGTATAGGACGTGTACATTTTCAAGTGGTCGACTATACAAACTACAAATTCGTGATCTGTACAGTCGGCTTAGATAGGCATCATGATTAGGGACCCGGTTGCTGGAAACGGAGCACTACGTTACCGGTGGGTAAAGATTTCACAAACCGAAGTAGAGAATTGGTAAGAGGGCTTTGACGGGGGCAATAATCAACAACAATTCGTGGTTCACCCTTAAATGGGTGATTGGAATAGAATCAATAAGGTTTAGCAAAAGACAAGCAGTAGCTCGAAACATAGTAGAGATATCTAGTCAATAAGTTAGACGAAGATTTTAGAAAAAGAATCGGTACCGACATGCTCACAGCGAGATTGGCATACAATCAATTCTTCACCTCCAACCATGAAGGACGCATTGTCAGAGCTAAGACACGAGCACTTAGACACGAAAGGAAGAAAGCCGTTCAATGGGCCCGAGTGGCAGAGGCGCAGTGTGGTAATAACTCCGCAATCTGATCCTTTCTGAACCAGAAAGGGCAAATGATAACTGATCCGGGACAGATGTGTGAGGTTTTTCAGCGGCGTTTCACTCAACTGTTCGGGAGCAGCTGTGAACTGGGTCCGGATTTCAGTTCCCTACCTTGAAAAAACTACATAAATTCTTTAAAAGATTTGGACTATCAATTTCTATTGAAAAGGAACACACCTCCATTAACTACTTGGCCACAGCCTGCAATCTAGCCACAGGAATCCATAAACCCTACATGAAACCCAACACTAACCTCAAATATATAAACGCTTCAAGTAACCAACCCAACTTTATTAAACATAAAGCTTCGTACATAGCATTAGTAATAGAATATCACGCCTCTGTTCTAACTTAGATATCTTTAACAGACATAAAGAAATCAATAAATCCGCACTACGGAAAGCAGGATTTAAACGTAAAATTGATTACGTTGACCCTAATCACCCTACATGTAGTCCAAATAACAGAAAACCACTCACTAATGCTACTAAAACCAACCACACACCATAAACTACACCAACAATAGGAACACTACGGGTCACCACAATAGAAACAACACCAATATGATCAAAGCCACGGCCCATACACAATCCACTATTAACAACAAAAATAACCGCAACAATAATACCGGCAAAGTGATATCAAATAGGATTAACAATATTAGCAAAACTAATAACACTAAGTACACAAATAAGCTACAAAATAACGTTAGCTACAAAAATAATAGTACAAACCTAGTATTATCATTATTGTTATTAATATGGAGTGAAAGTGCAATGCCTGCCATCAAAGTGTTATTGCGGTACAAACACACGAAGCCCAATATACTTATTGTGACTACTCGTCTGATAATCGTACACAACTCACATACATCACAACCATATGTGCGTGATATACGGACCTCATATCAAAATAAACAGTGCATGAACTTGTAGATGGTACCAATTTAGGATTGTCACCGGATCCAGTAACACATCCCGCGCAAAATGTCCCTGACAAAGGGTTTTTTCAGGCTGATGCACAGAACACACATGTTGCCTGGTGGAAAGTATTGAAACTCCAAATAATCCTCAACATATGTTTACGAGGCTCTCCCACTATTCTTGCTCGTGATCAGAGATGCAAATACCCTCAGTCACTAAGGGACATGCTCAACCGCTTAAAATCAGGCATGTGATTAGCGTATCTGTAGTATGAATCCGAATATTTCCAGTAGTCCATCTTTTGTACGAAGACAAGATATCTTAGCACTTCCAATCAGTTAATATAATTGCCTGGTATTGCGTTATTAATAATATTATTTTCATTATTATTTCATAACTTTCTAACGACTCCTAGCTGTTCGTAATAATGTTTTCTACAACTCCATTAGACAAAGTTTTATCCTTATTTCCTCTATCCGTGTGTTCAAACATTTATTTACGATTCTATAAATGGTATGATTTGTTCTTGTTTTTCTCTTCTTTGCGGTGTCCTCAGTTGTTGTATGGCTATTTTTGAAGCCCGCTGAATACCATTTTCTATAAGTAGTGACGGGTATTTTTGTTTGAGCAGAAATTCTTTCAGTTCCATCAGGCGCTGATGTCTGGTCTTTAGATCCTCTACAATGGTACAGATTCTTCTGGCTATGTATATATATATTTGGATGCAAACAGTTTGATTCAAATTCGCTGGTACTCTTGAGTTTCAAGCACGATGCTAGTAGTCAGCACGCACACACGCTCGCGCACACATACGCACATACACGCACGCGCGCACACACGCACGCGCGCACACACGCACATATACACACATGTATATGTGTGTGATATATTTGTGTGTGTGTGTGTGTGTGTATTTGTGTGGGTGTGTGTGTGTGTGTTTGTGTGTGTGTGTGTGTGTGTGTGTGTTGATGTATGTTTCTCTTCCACTATCGTTTCGCAACCGATGTTCGATTGTTTACGTGCCCATAATATAGCAATCTGGAAAGAGTTGAACAGAATTAGTATAAACCATTCGGTTAAAAACCTTCAGTGCTGTACTCCTGCATGGTCGCAGTCTACTGATTAAAACAAGTTAAGGATAAAAGATATACATATACAAACACACACACACACACACACACAAAGAGACACACTTACAAACACACTTACAAAGACGCACACACACACATACATATATATGTATATATATATATATATATATAATAATAATAATAATACAAACAATATATATACATGTATACACACATATATGTACATACTTACATCTACATGTGTATATATATGCATATCAGGGTACATGACGTTAGAACAATGAACTACAGACAACGGAACGAACACATAGGAAAACGGAAAGCCACTTGGAATATTCCTTCATCAGCTGTCTCTATTCTAACCTGACGTTTCGAAGATATGTATATATATATATATATATATATATATATATATATATATATATATGTATGCGTGTGAGTGCATATGTATTTATGTTGACGGGATGAAGGGATTTACGCATGTATAGAAATATGAGAAACTACATTGTTTTCCTGAAATTTGTAATGAAAACAGCTTTCTGAAAGTGTCAGCTGCGTATCTTAACAATATGTAATATCTTGACTGTGTATAATTTCCTGGCTGTTTTTGTATCCGCTATTACCAATGGTACCAATCTGTTCATATTAATGACTTCTTAATGAAATTATTATCTCTGCTCTCCTCGTTTTATCGTTTTCTCCACAGTACATGTATCAATCTGAAACAACCTTATTTACTTTACGCTCGTCGGAGCACACAGTTTCAGTTACTGATATAGAACTATGCATAAGCAAAGAAACACGCTATATGACATTTCTTTGTCCGCAGTCGGTAAGTTTGGATTGGGGAAAATGATGACAAAAAAAAAACATATATTCTAGGATATCAATAGTACACTATTTACAAAAAATCCTTCGTGATGAAAGAATTTTATTCTTTTTGAGAACAATTTTGTATTTTGATATGTCAAACTACTGGCTGCTAATGCAAACATTCTTTCTCGGAGAAATCTACCCACATCCAAAGCAAACTATATATACGCCGTTAGACATTCATGCTTACATATTCCTCGTTTTGCGTTTGTATGTACGAATGCATGTATCTGTATATATATATATATATATATATATATATATATATATATATATATATATATATATATATATACATATATATATATATATATATATATATACACGCGCACACACTCAGAATACATGCATACATACACACACACACACACACACACACACACACACACACATATATATATATATATATATATATATATATATATATATATATATATATATATATATATATATATATATATATATATATATATATATATATATATATATATACAATATGCATACATACACACACACACATATATTACGAAATTAAAAGATATGACTGGTCATAGAGTGGCTATTAGCTTCACACCTATGAAGCGCTCAGCAGTATAGACGGCTTGTCAGGAATGGCTTAAGGGGCATAAACTCTCTTCAACTGGAGCCAGAAATAAGAAAGGTTCAAGTGATTTTCTAATCAAAAAAATAATTGTCCATACTGCGGCAAAGACGGGCTTTATTCCTCTTACATCGGATCCGGCCATGGTGATATTTGAATGAGCTGTACTAGGAATACACAACGAATGGGGAATACCAAGTCTGGAATAGAAAACATTTTAATTGAAGGCATTGAATGAATGCCTCTTTCCTGGAGTTTAAAAGTTCCCTGCGTCGAGCGAGAGTTTTAAGATCCTCGCCCTGTCTCTCAAGCAAAGCTTACATCGTTTGCTCCCGTTAATATAAGTCACTGCTCCCTCAAGGAGCTTCCATTTAATCGTATATGGGGTTTTCCACTATTTAACGCCATGCATGGCCGGCTAGGGACGTGATGTTGCGTCTTTCCGGACGCTAAAAGAGGAGCTATGCTGGTTCAGACGTTGCTTAAACGGGGAGCGCAGTTAAGCCGACATATTTTCGTGTCTCTGTATTGGATATGCTACGAGCACCAATATTGTTTCGTTAAATCCGGGTGTTAAAACCTTCTTCTTCTTCTTCTTCTTCTTCTTCTTCTTCTTCTTCTTCTTCTTCTTCTTCTTCTTCTTCTTCTTCTTCTTCTTCTTCTTCTTCTTCTTCTTCTTCTTCTTCTTCTTCTTGTCGTTGTAGCTGTTTGAGTGTCGATATTCTTTGACGTGATTCTTATGGTTCTGCTTTTGCTGGAGAAGAGGCCATTTCCAACCGCAAAGCAAGTGCTGCAGCTGTAACTGTTTGTATTGCTGACTCTGCTGGTTCAGGTGCTTCTATCATCACACCTGTCACCGCTGCCATTGTTGACGTTGTCCCTGTCCTCTGTAGGTGTACGTTGCCGCTTTTGTTTTACTCTGGCCACCACCCGATAGCTACATTGCTGCTCAAACGCTTTAGAGTGTGCTTCTATTAGAGATATATGAACTACTAACGGCACAGAAACATGCATGCGGAGGCACATTGAAAGGCTGTCAATCATATAAAAATGATTTAAGCTAAAGCTTATGTCGCATTCTTTGGCACCACCACTTATAGAACATTGGAAGAAATTACCCAGTGGACTCTTGCAACTTTTGAAATGATACAATTTGCAATACAATTGATCATCGTAAGCAAGAATACATATAGAAAATAACAATACCATCGGCAATGAGAAATATTAGTAATTTTAAATCTAATCCTTCATAATATCTATACGATTTGGACTTATTTTCATAACTGAAAGTATAATGTCAACTTATTATACTAAAG
Organism: Octopus bimaculoides; assembly: GCF_046866305.1. Lineage (NCBI taxonomy): Eukaryota > Metazoa > Mollusca > Cephalopoda > Octopoda > Octopodidae > Octopus > Octopus bimaculoides. The sequence goes on along the minus strand of NC_142932.1, from coordinate 58,694,007 downwards.
AATAGCTACTATCCCATGCTAGTCCCAACAACCGTTCAAAATATACTAAAATATATTATTTGTAAATGTCATATTTTTAGAGTTTTCCCTAGATACTCAATATCACTTGTTGGTTTTGCTGCTTTGCGAGTTTGCCCGAAATCCTCCCTGATTGAACAGATCACAGATCAAAGCATTCTTAACAATCGACCCTTAAATTTGATTCCAAGCATACCACATTCTAAGCTCATTTTATCAAACAACAGTAAATTGTGTCTCATTTTGTATTTAGACTATAGATTTCAAATATTGGGCGGACTGGCCTGTTATTTACTACAGGCTCAGGTCCCTTACCGTGGCTGTCCCGTCGAGTAGCGGGAACAGTATTTATCTTACGGGTTATTATTATTATTATTATTATTATTATTATTATTATTATTATTATTATTATTATTATTATTATTATTATTATTCACTTTACAGATGTAATACAGATGAGGTTTCCTACGATTATTTGTGTGGAGAAAGATGATAATTTTTATGCTGATGTTATTCGTGTTGTTTTTTGTTGTTGATGATGATGAGGAGTATGAGTTGGAGGGGGAGGAGGAAGAAGTAGAGAGCAGAAGAAGAGAAGGAGGGGAGAAAGAGTAATAGAATGTGGAGGTGCTGCTGATGCTGGTAGAGGTGATGGTGGTAGTCGTGGTTGTGATGATGACGATGACGACAGTGACGACGGTGACAATCATGATGTATGTCTAAGATGATGATGAGCACCTCAACGTTGACGATAACGATGATCATCTTCATTTTCTGATGGTGATCCTGATTATGATGATCGCGATCATTATATTTATCATGATTTGGGGGATCATCGTGATTATGATGATAAAATTTCCTTATTGACATAATCATTTATATTTGTTAGATCTTCTTCGTGTACATGGCTACTGACGTCATGTATCGCTTTCAAATTAATTAGCAGATAATATCTGGGACTTCCTTTATCATTACAGTTTAATCAATTTGAAAGTTATCACTCACAGGTTATGGACAGGTTAACCAAGCCAGATTAATTTGACATTCCAACAAATTCTCTAACATGCCGTTATATTTCTCCAGTAGATGTATTTTCTGTGACGTGTCTACATAGGCCGGTAAAGGTAACGGTGAAAATAACGCCACGTGAGTAGAAAATCTCAGAGGTCCAAGTTCATCTGAAAATTTCACTTTGTTAACTAATGAACTTGAAATGGAAACGTCCAGATGAATGCAGCGTTTCCAGAAATGATTCAGACAGAAAAAAATAAATAAATGATGGATTCTGTATAGAGTAGATATAGTTGACAGTTTATACGAAAACTAAGAACATCGCGTTCTTGTATGTGGTTTTAGTGTAATTATTTGAAAATTGCTTCAAGAAATTAATATTTTTGTAATCAGAATGCTCCACAAACACAAATGACTGAGGAGACTGCTCAATATTTGGAATATCACACACTAAATTGCTGACTTATTGCAACAAAGCTGCGGAAACAAAATGTGGAGGATAAAAATATCTTAGTTACTCCTATTTAAAAATTTCGAATGCAGACATCATATAACCAAATATTATCTCGTTAAGTACCGATTTGGGTTGTTAATTGTTGAAGAAATAAGGGTTATGTCTCTCAAAATATCAACCAGTTTACGAATATTGACGATTACCCAGTTCCCGGCATCAGGTTTCTGGTCAACAGTATTACACGAATTTAGAACGCGAAATTGAACAAAACTCTCCTTTAGAAATTAATCAAAGCAAATTACTTGCTTCCTGAAGACACTGTCGTGTGTTGAGGACTTTGTTTCCCAGCCACGTGGTTTCAGGTTCCCTCCCACTGCATGGCACCTCGAGTAAGTGTCTTCTACTATAATCTCGGTGTGACCTGAGTTATGTGGGTAGATTTAGTAGACGGAAAGTTACATAATCCAGTCGTATATACATGCATACCTATGTGTTTGTGTGTTGGGGTGTTTGTGTCTCTGTCTATCCCCCACTACCGCTTGACAACCGGTGTTTGTGACTTTACGGTAATGTAATTTAGTGGTTCGGCACAAGCGCGCGATAAAATAAGTATCAGGCTTTAAAAAAGAGCAAAAAGTAATGCTATAGAGACAAATAAAAGATAGATGAATCGCTATAAATATTTGCTTCTACAATGGGAACAGATCCTACTAGTTTTTCTTATATCGTCACAAACTCATAAATCAACAGAATTTTTCTCTGCATGTCGCTAAATAATAATAAAATAAATAGATATATAAAAGGCAGTTGCCACATTTTCGGACAAGATATTTATGTAGTAATAGTTGATAGAAGGAAATGGAAATATCTCCTCGCGAAAAAATCGACTTTACTGACAGATGAAAGTTCCGTTGCATTTTTGCTTCTCGTTAAAAACGTGAGGAAATTACAAATGATAAACACCACAGAAGGGTGTCGAAGCACTTTCTGATATGCTAATGACTGGTTTCAGAATATTTTCCTGGTAATCGACTGTCTTATATTTGGAACAGTACTATGACAAACAGAAACTAATACTCCCTGCTCTAATGAGAATGGTTAGATTAATACAATTGTTACCTCAAATTTTTTGCTGAAGAAGTATGGAGATTAAGAATCAATTACCGCGATTGGTGTAAAATTTTATCGTATAAAAGCTGACAACCGATTTAAACTATTTTCAATCAACATTAATATCCTCCTGAGTGTAATAATTAGAATTCATAGATTTTTCTCATAATCCACTCTTAAGCCACGAATAATCTCATTAGTAATCTTTGGTATGATACGTTTAATTCTTTCACTTGAAAGTGTCTCGATATTTTGATGTGCAATCTTTAAATCTGAAAAGAGCGGGCTCATGTGCATTTACCATGTTGTAACTTAACTAATGATGGGATTTCTGTAAGCTTCACGACCCACTAGTATGTTTTCGGAATCTTTCGGTGCAATAGGTATAATTAAATTATGCGAAACCATAAATTGTAAACTCTTCTAAAGACCGTGTGTCTTCCCACCTAAAAATTACTTCTACTAAATTTACTGGATCAACACGCACATCTTTGAAATTAAATTTTAGTACTTTATTTTATGCCACTAATAACTCATTTCTTAAATTTAATGTAGAGAAAGGGCGTTGTTATTCAAATTAAATATTTTCCAGGTTAGATTTTGAGATAGAACATTCGGTTTCTACAATGGACCAAGTACTGTATGGGCACGATAACTATGGAATTAAAGCATTTACTTATTATGTCCGGACACTTAAAAAAATAAAGACGTAAACATTTCAGCTGTACTTTAATTTCTAAATCCAATACGCATTAAAATTCATGAATTCGTTTTTAGTTATTCGTAATTATAATTACTTAACACCTTTCGTTAAATCACTTTTCTTAATTGATGTCCAATGTGAACTTTGAAAATTAGAAAATCGTTATTGTAAATTTTTTGATTGTAAAAACAAACAAGTAATTTTAGTATTTTAATATACTCCATAACTTATTATAGGGAATGTATGATGGATGTTTTGTGTTGATATACTATACGTGTAGTAATGATTACTTAAATGGGAGACTGCGGTGCTAAGTGCGACCTTTATTTGGAAGCAGCTACATGACTTTTGACACACGCACACACACGCACAAACACACATGATATATATATATATATATATATATATATATATATATATATATATATATATATATATATATATATATATATATGTATGTATGTATGTATGTATGTATGTATGTTTGTTTGTATGTATATGAAGGAATGCAAATAGATTTCACGAAAAACTTTATTCACCACGATCGCTTCGACTTATAACGCACTGGTACATCGCGAGTAAGATGCTGTACGAAGAGTTGTGCTGAATCACGGTTGCACATGTCTCCTCAGGTAACTTGTCAAACACCTATCTCGTTTTTTATTCGCCATTCCGTTCGTTTCCATAACAATCCATTTTAGTATGTGTAGTCTTGCGCGTGCACACAAGGAACTGAGAGACAATGAAGAATTTATCTCATATAAACAATAATATAACTTTTACAAAGGACTGGCTGCAAAAGATAAAATATAATATAAAAATAAGTACATGAATCAAACACAATTTATACACCGCTAATAAAATAACGTCGAATAAAACAGTATTTTATTATCGGTTCGTATATTCAAAGAAATATATGTAGAAAGACGCACATAGATATCGAGGATGAGGGCTCATTGGAAAATCCACAGCATATTTGTTTTTCATACGCGGAAAATGTCTGCTTGGTATATGGAAAAATACAGGTGTAAATGGGAATATATCACTTCTGTTTGTAAATATCACCCTGCAAGTACTGAGCGACCAGCTTCTACTCTTTTTGTTTTTTCGTATTACAGAGGGAGTGAGTATTCCATATATCGTACGGTGCAGTCGCTAGTGAAACAAGCAGCGCCTCAGCAATAGCCTCAGAAGATCTTGTGGCAGCTTCTAATACTGCATCCTGCTCCTTTTTATTTCTCCACCCCACAGTCTCTAATATGGCTGTTACTGTACAAGTGAAATAGATAGATTCCCTGATCCACACTGCCAGTCACACGTGTTTAGTGTCATCATCCTCGGCAGTCCTAGCTCCGGAAATGCTCTATATTTTTCAGAAGTTATAAGGATGTGCATATTTGTTTAGTACTTACAAGATCGAATGTCGTTATGTGTTACTTCGGTATTTACCCCTGCTCCTACGGCACCTCGACACTAAAAACTCTCAAATGAACAGCTATGCATATTGTAGGATCGTCTCAGTAAAAGTTTTTGACATATTTTACTTTTCATTTATTCGCCTTCCGTTTTGAATATCGAGGTAAGCTTCTTATTTGACCAGTGAAGTAAACGTTTATTTTACATATCACTTTACTTTACATGCAACTGCACTGTCGGAGTTATTCCATAAGACCCTGCTTGTTTAAAGATGAATATGTGACTGAGAGATTAATGCAGGTAGACATTTTTGATTAGATGATTTCTGTTTTAAGTAGCTCCAACAAAATTAGTTTCTGAAATCGAACACGCCATTCATTACTTCAATTGTGAAGTATATACATGTGCTTCATTGCCATCGGCTAATGAACAACATTTTATACGAGCCTGGTCACTTTTGTGATCGTACCAGTAATGATCGTTTGAGCGCTTGACATATGACATATAACTATTAAAGTGTATGTATGTGATTGTCTAAGAGTGCAGGTGCGCACGCGCGCGTTATGCGTAATTCGATGCTTTTGTGAGTGACTCTTTGTTCAGTGTTTGTGATCATTTGTTTCAATCCAAGCATAAAATACAACGCTACACAACTCTGAAAATGAGCAAATATGTTAACTTACCAGTGGAAAAATATTTCTGAACGTTCTGTAGGGTTTTCTTAAAAACCATTTCAAAGCAGAATATATTTTCAGTTGACATGTCTCACATTCTTCCACGTCAAATAAAGATATTAATAACAACTATACGAACAACAACTTCCAATAATAATAATAATAATAATAATAATAATAATAATAATAATAATAATAATAATAACAATAATGATAATAATAACAATAATGATGATGATGAGAGGCAAGATGTTGTATGAGCACAAATCTCAGAAAATGCACTAGCAAAATCCTCTGAGATTTCCCAATCCAAATAGATCCGGAGCTAGACCATAACAAACCTTACCTAGTGGTGGTGGACTAGCTGCACTGAGGTCGATGAAAGGTGCTGATATATAGTTGATGTTGCATGCCTCTTTAACCCACGAGTAATCAGGAAAGCATTAGACAGCTGAAAAGAACGAATAACAAGGTATGGTTGTCTGCAAGTAGTAAGCCCGCTACGCATGCAAAACTTCTGGAGCTGCAGCAAAACTTGGGATAAGGAGAACAAAAAATAATAATCCTTTTTCCTAAAGGCACAAGGCTTGAAATTTGGTTGCTGTTAGGGGGACAAGTCCATTACATCGTCCTTAGTGTGTCACTGGTACTTACTTCATCGACGCCGAACGGCAGAAAGGTAAAGTCGACCTCGATAGAATTTGATCTCAGAATGTTAAGACGGACGAAATGTCCCTCATCATTTTGTCGGGTTTACCAACACCGCCTTAATAATAATAATAATAATAATAATAATAATAATAATAATAATAATAATAATAATAATAATAATAATAATAATAATAATATTTATTATTATTATTATTATTGTTCAGTAGTTTTATTTTTATAACGTGCTTTCACTTCACTACCGAGCGCAGCTCTGTGCGCCTTGGGTATGTGCTGTGGTTTGCTGTGGTGCTCTTATGTTTACTGTATTGAAATTATTATTATTATTATTATTATTATTATTATTATTATTATTATTATTATTATTATTATTATAAAAATATCATCAGCAACAAATAGTGCATCAATGTCTCCATGTTATTTATCTGAATGCATACTTATATGTTTCAAAGAACCAGATAAAACTTCTACACTGTAAATAATAAAAGCAATAATGTGGGGGAAATTACGGCAGTGTCATTGTTTTGATGACTGAAGGCAGGGTTTTGCTGCCAGTTTTAATTTTAAATTTATCGCATGTCATTTGTTTACTCTTCAGATATTCATAATTATCAGTGAATCTGCACAAATAACTGGGTACAATAACGACCACCAACTTGGAAATGCTTTAACATTTCTTCTACACTACGAAACAGAAATTTTCTGAATTATCTTGATTAAAGACATAACTCGAAACACCGCACCACCGTATTCGGCCAAGTCCAAACAATTGAAACAAAAATCTAAGCAATAATTCGCCAAAGTCATATACTTGGAGATTTTAAAAGCCTTTTCTCATTGCCTAATTAAACTCTTCAGTACATATCAGTGATTCGACATAACATATACGTCCAAAATATAAACATCAATCCTAACCTTCTTCTCCTGATAAAAAGCATTTGAACATATACGCTTTAATGGCAACTATCAATAAGGAAAAATAATAAATATTGAAAAGTCGAGCAGGATTATACAGAACGCGTCACTACAACAGAATATGCAACACAAAAGATATAGCATGAAACAGATGATATAAACAATATAAAATACTGCAAAACTGAACAGAATAAACGAAGGATCAAACAACTCCAAATCTGATACTACCAATCAGTACTAAACAGGAGATTTATACAAAAAATATACTGACCACGTATATATAATATACGAAATTCATGAAATGTTTTGAGAGAAAGAAAATAAATTAAAGACATGCTGGCAACAAGCAAAACATGATACACTTTAAAATGGTGTGCAGTAGCAATATTTGCCGAAGAAATGAATGATATCAGCTAACATAGAATATAGCAAGTGCAACAGATTCCGAAGTATAAAATATTATTAGAATGAAGAAGATCGTAATTCGAAAAAGATTATTCAGCAGTAGATCAATTGAGAAAGGTGTATTTTAATAATCGCAATAGGAGTTCAAATATTTTCCCCGCACAAAACAAAGTTACCTAGAAATTAAACAGTTTCAGGAAAAAAAGAAAAGGATTGTAACATCACAAATTTTGGTTTCAAATTTGAGCACAAGCCCAACAATTTTTACCCCAGTGCTCAACTAGTATTTATTTTATTGACGACCCCGAAATGATAAATAGGAAAGTAGAGCACGGCGGCATTTGAGCCCAGAACGTAGAGACGGACGAAAAGTTTATACGAGTAGTTAAATAGAGACACAGTAGAAATATAGAATCGAGCCAAATGAGAAAGTAAAAAATCCATACACAAAAAAGAAAAAATTGTGTCATGTAATGCAAAAAGAAAGGGAAACCACGTCGAAATTATTTTGGAAACCATGAAAAGTGAGAATAATATTCTTGATTAAATAGATCCATGATTTACATAGCAATAAAACCAACTTCTGTAGCAAAATAATATTCCAAGTGCAAAACCAACTGACGGAAGGGTAAAGAAACCTACTGCTTAAGACAAAGAGGAAGGTGATACACAGTTACAGACCAAACTATGCCTTTGTAACATGACCCTAAAATCGCCTCAAAGATATATCAAAACTCTAGAGAGATATAACTTTAAATTTTCAACTCTCACCTAAAAGACAAATGTCGTCTGAAAAGATTCGTATGATTGTAACGCTGAACAACTGGTGACCAAAGCAATTTGTTAATAATAAGAAAAACCCATAAGTTAAAATTTGTTGAGACATGTTAGGAATGCGAATCACAGTTCGTTGTGTTCGATTTGTCATTGAAGTTAAACTGATAAATATTTACCAGTGATTCTTGGATTCTTGAAAAGTAGCATGTAAAATTTAGGGTATTAAATCAGAAGGAAGATACCCACACCAAGGGGTACTTATTTTATTGACCTCGAAAGGATAAAAGGCGGAACTGGAACACAGTACATAAAGTCGGAAGAAATGTCAGTGGACATATTTGCAGTTGGACTGATGATTCTGTCAGGTCGCCGCTTTCATAACAACAACTACAGCAATAAAAATAATAATCGTCCATTGTATTAGATATGTACAAAGTCTGAAATATTAGGAGAGCGGTTAAGTCAAGTACATTGACCTCAGTACTCAATTCATCGACCTCGAAATGATGAAAGGGAAAGTTGACCTCGGCAGAATTTGAACTCAGAATGTAAAGACGAACAAAATGCCGCTAAGCATTTTGCCCGGCATGCTGAACTTTCTGCCAGCTCGCCGCCTTAACAACAATAGTAATCTTTTCTACTATAGGCATCAAGCCTGAAATTTGGAAGAGGGAGATAGTCGATTACATCAACCACAGTGTTCAGGATGAAAGGCAAAGTCGAGCTCGGCAGAATTTGAGCTCACAATGTAAGGACAGACTAAATGCGGCCAGAAATTTCAGAGAAGGGGTCTAATGGAATACATCGACCCCAGGACTTGACTATTATTTCATAGAGTAATTTTGAGAACCTGAGTTTAGTCGATGCTATCGAATCCAAGTACTTCATTGTTAGTTATTTTATCGACCCAGAAAAGATGAATGGGAGTGTTGACTCTAATCGTCTGATATGAAGTTGTATACTTACTTAATTCTTCCCGTATGAAGGGAATTCAATTGATTCTTGTATATTTATATAGCAGAAGTGACAGGCTAAATTTGGCCTTAGAAATTCATATAGGCAAATTACATTAGAATAGATGAGATAAAAGCTAAATCACATAATTGTTGCTTAAATAATTCCATAATTCCTTCAATCAATTACTTATACAAGGAACGATGAACGATTTATTCGATCTATCAAATTCAATGTTACGGCAAGATTTTTCAGGAAAGGTCGATTGGGTAATGCTGGAGATGTTGCAGTTGAAACTCAGTATTAATGTATATTGCAAATAGAAATGATGTAATAACTGGATGCTTGTAGAGATTCTGTGCTGTATACATGTTCGGATACATATAAATAAGCTAGCAAATCTATCATCGACAACTAACGAAATGTATTTGGCCAGAAATGGTAGACGTTTTCTCTGCTGCAAATATTTATTTCGTGTTGCGGAATGTTTGTCCAATATATGACCTTATCGGATAAACAATCTGATCACATTTATCTAAGAATATACTGCTGCTGCAAATTCTGCAGTCGTTGCTGAGGAAGCTCCTATTGATATTGATGATGATAATGACTATGATGTTATGGATGATAGCAACTACGACAATGATGACAAAGACGAGGATGACAACAACGAGGAGGAAAAGAGGGCGATGCTGTGGGAGGAGTGGGAAGGGAGAGGAAGAGGAAAGCAGGATGTTGATGTTGATGACAAGCAGAAGGATGTAGATGCGATGTGTTGGTGAAGAAAATGATACCCATGAAAATGTAGGAAGAAACAGGTGGATTGAAGAGAAAAATGTAGATATCATGTCAGCGCAACGTAGATGACGATGAACATGACGATAAACGTCACGATGATGATGATGATGATGATGATGATGATGATGATGATGAGGAGGAGGAGGAGGAGGAGGAAGAGGTGGGGAGGGGATGAGGAGGGGAGGGAGAGGGGTGGAGGGGAGGAGGAGGAGGAGGGGAGGAGGAGGAGGATGGGGGGAGGAGGAGGAGGAGGAGGGGAGGAGGGGAGGAGGAGTGGCAGAGGAGCGGCGGAGGAGCGGAGGAGCGGAGGAGAGGAGGAGGAGGAGGAGCGGATGAGGAGGGGGAGAAAGAGTGCAGTGTGATAATGAAGTGGAGAAAGGAAGATAAACAGTATTTTTCTCGTTTCAGCTTGATTCTAAAATTAACATTTAAATAAGTATGAATTTGTTGTCCATGATCTTACAATCATCTTATTCCATTCAACTAAAATTCGAATGTTCCACATTTATTATTATCACTAACCATCACATTTAACATTTAAGTCTTATTCACTTAGCATAAAAATATTCAGAATTATAGTTATTGAAATCTATCCAACCACAAGTGGATTTACACCTAATTTCATCTAATTTCTGCCACATTATTTCCGTATCCAGTCATGCATAGAAACGAATCTACTCTATCTTCACACTAAGGTTCTGTCATTATCCTCATTTTCAACCAATGGAAATGTGCCCCTTTCACTCGGAATATAATATACAACGTTTGTCCAGGCAGCAATATTATTGGAAAATTATTCAATAATCTATGACCTTGTATTCAACTAATTATTTCTGGAAGAGCTTTTATTACTAGTGCCTATCCTAGCGAATGGCCAAACACAACTAGGGCGTAGACATTAATTATAGCAGATTATTATTAATTAAATTAAAATTTAAATCATTTGTAAATCAAAAGCTTATCCATTATACGTAACTATTCACAAACTCATTTTCTAAAGGATTTTCTTTTTTATATTTCCTTTCCTGCAGGGTGTTGCGTAGTGACTGGTGTACATAATACGATTAGATATTTGAATATTTCAATACAAGCTTATTCAGTATCTGTACATCATCATCATCATCATCATCATCATCATCATCATCATCATCATCATCAGCAGCAGCAGCAGCAGCAGCAGCAGCAGCATCATCAGCATCATCATCAGCATCATCATTATCATCATCATCATTGTCGTCGTCGTCATCATCCACATCATCATCAAGAGATAACATATCTTTTTCTACAACTTTCTGCCTTAGGGCTATGGCGAGATGGTGACGCATCAGATAGTTGGAAACATAGATATTCCGATATTCCCATGTTGTCATAGCAAGTATTTGTACATTACCGAATCAATACGATTATCATTGACTGTGTAGTTATCAACAAGCATCTACATAATCGCGCAACCCCACATGGACACCTATGGTTGATCGAGCTTCTTATAGCTGGTAAATACGTCAAAAATCAAAATTTAGCTTTGTAAACCAAAGACGACAAATGAAGGATAAAGGCAATGATTAGATCGATACCAGTCGTTATACATCAGGTTGATCAGGGCTGATTTAAGGTTAAACAATAACAATATTATCAATATATTCTCTACTTTCTGTTTAATATCCGCGTGAAAATAGAGTATATTCGTTGCCGCACATGATTGAAAGGAGAAATAACGTGTCAAATTCAATGCAATTAGGTATAAATTCATCAGTAGTTAGAAGCTTTCAACAGCTATAGTTGTGAATATTTTCCGAGGGATCGGTCATGCAAGATATAACCATTGAAATTTTAACATGTTATCTATGAATCCTACCAGCTTGAGAAGTGAATTCAAAACCTCTCGATTCTCCATTTCCGACAAGGTCTGAAACAGAGGCAGATAAATACAATCGAGAGAGAATGGTGCGTTTTTCATCTTGTGATTGTTATTTACTTTTTCAACATTTCATCAAAGTTAACATCGTTCAACTAGCAATCAATGGCTATTTCATTTATGCTCTATCTTCTGCATATTTTCCACGTTAGATGTCTCTCTAAATTCCATGCAATATGTATGTTGCTTCATATATGTATTATGGCCTGCGGTTGTAACAAAATATACCATCTCTCTTCGTAACCAACATGGCTGTAGGCAATTATATTCTTAGAAACGATGCAACCGTTTTCCCTGTCGTTGGAGCTAATAGAACAAAACATCCATCAAATCCCTCCCGAATTTTAATAAGTGCTCGTTCGAAATTGGTTCTAGGTAAATTCCACCGTGGTAAATTCCACCAGGTAAATTCCCACCATACGCAATTTTCACCACGGTATATTCCACCATGGTAAATTTCACACATGGACAAACTTCCAATATAAGCTACTCCCACTGATAATCACTATGGTCAGTTTCTCTAGACCGTAGTTCAATACCGATGTTATTTAATCTATCTGTCTCTCAAGTCCAGAGAGAGAGAAGAGAGAGAGAGAGAGAGAGAGAGAGAGAGAGAGAGAGAGAGAGAGTGAGAGAGAGTCTGAAGGAGATATACAAAATAATTTTAAAATTCTACTTGAATTCAGATGGGATCACTTTAATGTTCTCCCATCGAACAAGAATCTATGAAAAAGATTCATCACAAAATTTCAAAAATAACATAATTTGGGAAAAAGAAAGAAAAGATTAAATTTTAGCACACACCGTATTTACCGTGTATTATTTTTTATGCATTCTTTTTTATTTCCATAATATCGTTACCCAGATATTACAACAACAACAACAAAAATAGTAATGTTGATGATAATGATGATGATGATGATGATGATGATGATGATAATCATTTCATCTATGGTGGAATTTACCATGGTGGAATATACCTTGGTGGAATTTAGCTATGGTGAAATTCACCTGGTGGGATTTTCCGTGGTGGAATTTACCGTGATGGCATTTACCGGTCGCCTCTCTGAATACACGACACCTGGTAGTCCCACCTTAAAAGGTTTTCAGAAAATCTACTGGTTGGATTCGATGTGACAAGAGCAACGAATCAGGTTACTTTATATCAATTCTAACTGCATCTAATTGGTGGTTTAGGCAAATGATTTATATAAATGAAATATTTCCTAAGGTTACCATAATTTTGATTACTCTAGTACATAAATGCGTATACAAAACAATTGAATACTCTCCAGATGCTAGGCAATAGGTATAATATGAAACGACACATGTTTGGGTAAGAAATATGCTGACAACAGTTCTTCTGGTCTTCGACATATATATGCGTTTGCCGATGAAACAATTCACATCTGGGAGAATGATTTTCGTACTTGCAAATAAAACGTTAGTATGGGAGGGAGATTTCTACAATCTAATCATGAACATTTTATTGTTTTGTGTAGTAATTTTTTTCAAATTGTTTTACCCTTCTGTGAGAGTCGCTAGAAATTGGTGCTAGGTTTCATTTTTTTTCGGTGTTAGAACGCAATTGTGCATTTGGCATACCAAGAGATCCACGCTCAGCGTGATTCCAAGTACATCTGTGCTTTACAGCAGCACTTTGCTCAACTGTTGAGAGTGTGTTATAGCAGGATGGATTACAGTGCTTCTCACGACGTTTGCCGTGATGATCTGCAGTTTCATCGGCACTATAAGAAAGGAAGCTGCATCTGGTTGCACAGGAAGCAAATTGCCTCGTTTGAATGATCTTCTCTTCAAACGTTACTATAATATGTCAGAGTTGTTCATTGATCTCTTATCAGGAGACTTCTGCTTCTGTTATTAGAATGCGAGGCGTTTCAGTCTTGTCAGATGAAAGGAAGTGACAATGCTCAGAACGGTACATAGATACTTTACAGTCTATGTCTCTGCAAACTATAAAATACAAGTTTTTCTCTCATACCTTAGAAAAGCGAAGGCCGCTTGTTCTTGATGGCCTAATTGGTTTGTGGTAAATATGTGTCATCTCAATGATGTCAATCCACAACGAGCTTCATCTCATGCGATAGTATGGATAATGCACTATGAGAGGGACCCTGCTCGACTTACATCTATCAAAATCTTTGGTGAGAGCTGTCCAACGGTTCTTGCCGATTCCTCGCAATTCGGCCGATTTCAGCTCCTTTTTCAGAGCTAGATTGCTATTTACAAAAGTCTATATCTTTTAATATTTGGCGTAAAAAAATGAACGGTCTTCGATTGTTGTCGGAAACATCTGCTACAACCAGGAGTTTTAAAAATTTGCTTATGCTAACACTCTAAACGCTTGTATTTGTAATGCAAAAATAACAGCCACAAAAAAAGAAAAGAAAGAAAAACAAGAAGAAGTCACATCAGCACAAGTGAAATTAGGATCAGTAAGAACATAAACAATAAAACAACGATATGCAGAGCAGAGAACAGAGCAGTGAAAATATCCTCATCAACACTAACCTATTATCGCTAATAACGTCAATATAGAGCGTCTGCTAAACAAGTTCCTGGCAGTTCCACTAACACCTGTGGAATACAAGAGCCTCGCTAACGCAGCAAAAGTTTCCTTTGTTTGCAAGAAAAGTACATGATGTTGTAGATTCGTGGGAAGAGAATAACTGTATAGAATTAAAGTTCTGGCGCATAAATAAAGCTAAGCAAACACAGGACGAATGCTATCTGGAAAAAATCTTGCGCATCAAATTATACGACTCACAAAGGAAAAGGCTCATCAGATTTCGGGTAACAAATAACCCTGCTATGATGACACCAAACAATAAGGGTTATCTATCCATATCCAACGAAATTAACTGAATCTCTCCAAAGACAAAGTGAATAAGCACTATAGCCTTGTTTCCTCCAACAACATTGCCTAACTCACGGTTAGAAGTATAGGTTAACGCACTTTCATTGTCATTTTGGAAACGAGAATATTTGGAATGAGATTGGTACCACACGTCGTGTACACTGGCGCCCATCGTTCATAGCTACAAGGGGTACGCATTCTCTACCCGACCTGTAACTATCTATCTATCTATCCATCTATCTATCTATCTATCAATCTTTCTTTGTTTCTTTCGTTCCTTCTATCGATCAACCTATCTATCTACACATGCACACACACACACACCCACACACACATACACACACAAACATACACATCAGCCAGCAGACATATGATCGTTGTGCATGCGCGTGTATAAATCATTTCACATATTTCCTTACAATATTAAATTAATCTTATCACTTTATTTTCTTTTATTGCGGGAAAAATCAAGAAGAATATATTTAAACATTGTATAATTTGAATTAAACAGGAAATAACGACAAATTTTGAGAAAGCAACAAATCGGTTTCTATTTCGGAATTTCCAAAGAGACTTTCCACAATCATGCAATGTAGTTTCGAGCCTGGTCGCTGTAGTGCATAACAATATATTCGTTTTCGTGTTAGACAGCGTGGAAGTTAAAGATTACATTAATCCACTGCTATTTGTTGCATTAAACTGTTTATATGAGGAGCACAATGACCAGAATAAAAATTCTGAATATTATTTCTGAAAGGAAATAAATCTCTCATTATTCTTTGGTGCATTTTAAGTTGTTTTCCAACTCCCAAGAACCAATTACACGTCTTTCCGTGCTGGCAAGAAATTTCCGTGTCTACGATTCTTAGTAAAAATTTACCATTCTTAGATTTAAAAATAAATTTGAAATCTTCTTTTATGTATCTATCTAAAAATATACGAACACACACCTAAATACATGCACGCACACACATACACACACACACATATACACACATGTATATATATATATATATATATATATATATATATATATATATATATATATATATATATATATATATATATATATATATATATATATATATATATATATATATATATATATATATATATATATATATATATATATATATATATATATATATATATATATATATATATATATACATGTGTGTATGTGTGTGTGTGTGTGTGTATGTGTGTGCCGCTGATCGAGGTGAGAGGGATAACTTCCCTTGGCAAACAGGACACAGTAGTGTGTCGATAAGCCAGCTGGAGGAGATGTCCTCCTGGGGCTAAAAGCAACAGTAACATCCACCCCTAGGGGTCAGCCACACTTAAGTGACAATATACTACACTTTATCGTGCAGTTACTGTTAATACTTCATTTAGAGAATTAACATTGCTTGTTTTCACCTTTTCAATATCAGTGAAGAATTTCACTGGAAAAGAAGATATAAATTTGCCAGGTTTTTGTCTCTCTCACCAAGGTCATCAGCTGTCGAACGCCGACGAAGGGAAATAACCCTGAAATCCGGATACGTTCGTGCTGCTGATCGAGGTGAGAGGGATAACTTCCCTTGGCAAACAGGACACAGTAGTGTGTCGATAAGCCAGCTGGAGGAGATGTCCTCCTGGGGCTAAAAGCAACAGTAACATCCACCCCTAGGGGTCAGCCACACTTAAGTGGCAATATACTACACTATATATATATATATATATATATATATATATATATATATATATATATATATATATATATATATATATTTATATATATATATATATATATATATATATATATATATATATATATATATATATATATATATATATATATATATATATATATATATATGAAGAATAGAGCTTGATGCCACTACCCTCATTTGCACCTCTTGCCGCGAGGTAGATTCATCTGGGACTCTCGAAAGGAAGAGGTCCAGTTTTGATCTGAAAACTCCTACATGCACTTTGCTTAGGCCCCTCAGGCTCTTTGGGAGAATATAAAGCTGAGGGCCCTTGAAGCCTAGGCTGTTGCAGTAACTAGTCCTGAAGCGCGATGGCTTTCCCGGGATTTTTGGTACTGTGAAGTGTCGACCCGTACAAGCTTTGGTGTAGCTTTCAATGCCAAAATTTGGCACACTTCTGTCAAGGATATTCCAGATATCTATTACTGCCTATCTCCCCCCCCACGCCGGCTTCGCTCCAGGGAATAGATTCGTAACTCTTTCAGTCTTTCCCCGAAGCTGAGCTATTGCAATGAGACGATCTTTGTGAAGTTTCGCTGGATTTCTTCAAGGTCCGCTGTTAATTTTACACTGTAGGTGACCATAGCTGGGAGCAGTAATTCAGGCGGACGAAGACGAATGTCCTCCAAGGAACCATCATAATTTCCTTTTCTCTGGTTCTGAACATTCTAAAGATCTATTCAGGCAGTCATACCATGGACTTCGAAAGAGTTATCATCACTCATGTCAATACCTAGGTCCCTCAATGATTTAGGCGCTGGGATTGTTATCACATGTGGGCCAGTGTACCCTGTAAGGTTCATATTCCGTTTTGGACACTGGTTGCGCAGGACTTGTAAGTTTTCAGCATTAACCTGCTTACTATTATCCTCAGCCTATCTGTAAATTGAGTCCAACTCCGGCTGCAGGTGTACAACATCGCTGGGGTTCTGTATCGTCTTTCGTATCGTCTGTGTAGCTAGCAAGGGTAACTATCCGGGCAGTTGTGTGCATATCTGAGAGGGTGACTATGAAAAGCAGTGGTCCCAAGGCAGTGCCCTATGGAACACCGCTAACTATTTGGAATTTCATTGAGGTGGCTCCATTGTCCACTACTGCCTGTCTTATATATATATTAATGGTTCTTAAGCATAGGAGAATCACAGATGATATTAATTAATGCAGAAATTCATATGCATCCTGGAAACGTATATACTCTAAAGGTTACTCCACTGAGAGTTGGCAGAAAAAAGAGGTTATGTGAGTTACCATCAAATGCCGAGTTCATAGAACATCTATAAACGCCAGCCCTCGGCATGCACGGAGTTATGTGGGTCAAAGACCTAATAGACTTCAATCTTAGAATGTACAGACCAACAGACTCGTCTCAAAGTAGTTGCAGTTGAATGTTAAGCAACCACTTTAGTATAGTTTAAGTGAAAAAACTTTTGACACAAAGTAATAGATGTTTAAGTAGAGTTATTACTTCTTGTGCCTTCCAGAATTGCTAATATGTGTTTATGTGTTTTGTACTTTGCGACAGTTGTAGCTTCAATACACGGTCTTGGCCCTAAACTCATTCGTGTTGGGCACGACACCAATATATATATATATATATATATATATATATATATATATATATATATATATATATATATATATTATTACATTGTTTTATTGTTTTACTTGCTCAGTTATTTACCTGGGGCCATCCTGGAGCACCGCCTTTTAGTCAAGGGTGTCGACCCCTGGACTTAATCTTTGTAAACCTGGTACTTATTATATATGTGTATTCAGCCGAATCGCTAAATTACGGCCACGTAATTACACCAAAATCAGTTGTCAAGAGATGGTGAGGTCAAACACAAAGATATATATAAATGTACACGAAAGGCTTCTTTCACCTTCCGTCTACCAAATCCACTTACGGCAGACGTCACATGCCCAAGGTGCTGAGCAGTTGGACTGAGCCTGGAACCACATGGTTGAGAAGCAAGATTCTTATCACATAGCCCCTCCTGCGATATATATATATATATATATATATATATATATATATATATATATATATATATATATATATATATATATATATATATATATATATATATATATATATATATATATATATATATATATATATATATATATATATATATATATATGAAGAATAGAGCTTGATGCCACTACCCTCATTTGCACCTCTTGCCGCGAGGTAGATTCATCTGGGACTCTCGAAAGGAAGAGGTCCAGTTTTGATCTGAAAACTCCTACATGCACTTTGCTTAGGCCCCTCAGGCTCTTTGGGAGAATATAAAGCTGAGGGCCCTTGAAGCCTAGGCTGTTGCAGTAACTAGTCCTGAAGCGCGATGGCTTTCCCGGGATTTTTGGTACTGTGAAGTGTCGACCCGTACAAGCTTTGGTGTAGCTTTCAATGCCAAAATTTGGCACACTTCTGTCAAGGATATTCCAGATATATATTACTGCCTATCTCCCCCCCACGCCGGCTTCGCTCCAGGGAATAGATTCGTAACTCTTTCAGTCTTTCCCCGAAGCTGAGCTATTGCAATGAGACGATCTTTGTGAAGTTTCGCTGGATTTCTTCAAGGTCCGCTGTTAATTTTACACTGTAGGTGACCATAGCTGGGAGCAGTAATTCAGGCGGACGAGGACGAATGTCCTCCAAGGAACCATCATAATTTCCTTTTCTCTGGTTCTGAACATTCTAAAGATCTATTCAGGCAGTCATACCATGGACTTCGAAAGAGTTATCATCACTCATGTCAATACCTAGGTCCCTCAATGATTTAGGCGCTGGGATTGTTATCACATGTGGGCCAGTGTACCCTGTAAGGTTCATATTCCGTTTTGGACACTGGTTGCGCAGGACTTGTAAGTTTTCAGCATTAACCTGCTTACTATTATCCTCAGCCTATCTGTAAATTGAGTCCAACTCCGGCTGCAGGTGTACAACATCGCTGGGGTTCTGTATCGTCTTTCGTATCGTCTGTGTAGCTAGCAAGGGTAACTATCCGGGCAGTTGTGTGCATATCTGAGAGGGTGACTATGAAAAGCAGTGGTCCCAAGGCAGTGCCCTATGGAACACCGCTAACTATTTGGAATTTCATTGAGGTGGCTCCATTGTCCACTACTGCCTGTCATATATATATTAATGGTTCTTAAGCATAGGAGAATCACAGATGATATTAATTAATGCAGAAATTCATATGCATCCTGGAAACGTATATACTCTAAAGGTTACTCCACTGAGAGTTGGCAGAAAAAAGAGGTTATGTGAGTTACCATCAAATGCCGAGTTCATAGAACATCTATAAACGCCAGCCCTCGGCATGCACGGAGTTATGTGGGTCAAAGACCTAATAGACTTCAATCTTAGAATGTACAGACCAACAGACTCGTCTCAAAGTAGTTGCAGTTGAATGTTAAGCAACCACTTTAGTATAGTTTAAGTGAAAAAACTTTTGACACAAAGTAATAGATGTTTAAGTAGAGTTATTACTTCTTGTGCCTTCCAGAATTGCTAATATGTGTTTATGTGTTTTGTACTTTGCGACAGTTGTAGCTTCAATACACGGTCTTGGCCCTAAACTCATTCGTGTTGGGCACGACACCAATATATATATATATATATATATATATATATATATATATATATATATATATATATATATATATATATATATATATATTATTACATTGTTTTATTGTTTTACTTGCTCAGTTATTTACCTGGGGCCATCCTGGAGCACCGCCTTTTAGTCAAGGGTGTCGACCCCTGGACTTAATCTTTGTAAACCTGGTACTTATTATATATGTGTATTCAGCCGAATCGCTAAATTACGGCCACGTAATTACACCAAAATCAGTTGTCAAGAGATGGTGAGGTCAAACACAAAGATATATATAAATGTACACGAAAGGCTTCTTTCACCTTCCGTCTACCAAATCCACTTACGGCAGACGTCACATGCCCAAGGTGCTGAGCAGTTGGACTGAGCCTGGAACCACATGGTTGAGAAGCAAGATTCTTATCACATAGCCCCTCCTGCGATATATATATATATATATATATATATATATATATATATATATATATATATATATATATATATGTATGCATAGATATGCATATATATATATATATATATATATATATGTATGCATAGATATGCATATATATATATATATATATATATATATATATATATATATATATATATATATATATATATATATATATATATATATATATATATATATATATATATATATATATATATATATATATATATATATATATACATATATATATATATATATATATATATATATACATATATATATATATATATATATATATATATATATATATATTTATATATATATATATATATATATATATATATATATATATATATATATATATATATATATATATATATATATAATCAAATTAAGCAACAGGGTATCAAGTAGTGATGAAGTACGACCGTTTTAACTAGCTCCATTTAATTGAACAATGCAATCATTACATCAAGTTAAATGTAGTGCCATCATGATGTGCACAAATAAATAAATAGAATTGTAACCATTTGGACACATTAATATATTTTTTCTCAAATACCTTAACTAAGTAAGAAGATGGAAGAAATTCATGTCGCTATTATAGCTAAGAATAGACTACACATACAAGAATCGTACGAAGCCCAATGGAGTCATAGCTTGTAAAGGTTTGTGATACGTTTCTAATTCAGTTTTCTCTTTATCAACTACTAAATCTAAGACTAGAGGACTGAGTCTGTTTTGAATAAAGGGCAAGTGTTAGTTGACAGCTCATGTCTAGGTACGGTCATGAATATTGTCATATTTATCCCTTTTCCTTAGGGAGCAAAGTAGACATTAGGTATAGTCAATCGGATATAGAGTAACTGCCTATAAATGGAGGCCGCGTAGGAGAAGACTCTAAATTAGGATGCTAATTACCAATTAGTGCAAGACGCTAAAAAACCTAGAAAGTTAATACTACTTGATATTCTGTTGCTTATTTTGATTTTATTCACCTTACTTCGAGTTGTGCGGATAGTAACGGGCTGACTTGGTGCTTCAGCTTAAATAGGTATTTCAACTGAATCTCAATTACACATATATATATATATATATATATATATATATATATATATATATATATATATATATATGCAGGAAGTAAATAGACACCTTTAAGTTTCAAATTTTTTTATCTAAGCGTCTTAATATGTCTTCAGGTGTGTAGAATTTTCGATGTAATTATTGTTGTTCATTCCACGTGCCATTATATTAAACATTTGCGAAAAGTAACCATGCCACGCACAAAAAATTCAGCAGAACTGTCGGATTTTCAAAGAGATCGTACTGTTTAGCAATCTGAGGCTGGTGTCAGCCAGCGAAAAATTGCCGAAAATCTTCAAATTCCTCTTACCACTGTTAATGGAATTATAGTGCAATTCAAGAGCCAAGGAAAAGAATCAACAGATTCTCGTGCCAGCCGACCTGGCCCCTCGGAAAGGAAGCTTCGCTGTTTGAAGTGAATTGTGGACAATGAACACCGTTCGAAGGCCTCTGACATTACAAAACAGCCAGAAGTTAGTCCACGGACGTGTGTTACATACTTGCATAAGCTTGGGTATTATGGACGAGCAGCTAGAAGAAAACCTCTCTTTCGGCCACTTAATATAATTAAAAATAAAGGAATGGGCTAAGGAGATGTCAGAAAAATCCAGTTCATTTTGTAATAGAATGATTTTGTTAGATGAATCCAGATTTGCATTATTTTCAGACAGTGGACGTGTTTGGGTCTGGAGGCTTCCCAGTCAAGAATTTGATTTGAAACGAATCCAACCGACTGTGAAGGATGGCGGTATATCTGAAATGGTATGGGATGCTGTCACCAGCAATGGTCATTCTGAGCTGATCGAATGTGTTGGAACCATAAATCCTGAAAAATACATCGACATACTTAAGCAAGGGCTACTTCCGATATATTCACGCGATACCATAACGAAAAATGAGTCTTTACTCATGGAAGATGGGGCTCCATGACACACAGCGAAAAGGAATCAAAATGGATGAGTGAAAGTGGGATCAAAAAGCTTCCATGGCCGAACCAATCTCCTGACATGAACCAGATTGAAAATCTTTGGAGCATACTAGGTAGAGCTATACGAAAAACACAACAGAAACCTAAATCTAAAGATTGTTTCGATTGTTGCGTGAAGCCGAATAACATGGAAATGCAGCAATTGTTAATCCTCTCCTTCCATGATCACATTGATAAGCGGGTATATGTTGTTGGACTTGTTGAATCGTTGACTGGAAAAATGCCAGCGTCTGTGATGAAAAAGCATTTACCATTTTCCGAAACCCGGGGTTTATGTCTGTAGACAGCTTTCACCTTTTTCAAGCCCCTACCGTGAAGCATGGTGGTGACTTGCTTTGCAATATCTCGGAATTTGGTTGGATGTTTAGTTGTTTTACATAGCTGTATTATCACCATGAAGCATCTGAATATATTGGTTTATAATTGTCCATTCTGTTAATATGAATACTTTTCGGTGATTGCAGCATACTCATCTACTCATCCAGGAATAAAATTGGGCAATTCTCAGGGTTAACGTTATTCATAATTGTAACGAAGAGCACAAATGTGAAGCAGACCAATTGGATTAGGTCTCACAATCAGTGTCTCTCTTAATAATTGAAGACATGCTGGAGTTTAAACGGCAAATCTGGAGCCACTTCATTATGATATCGTGACTGAAAGGTTTGAGCCAGTTTTTACTTGAAAATAACTATGAATGCTCCTTACAGCCATTAACATCTTGCACATCTCAAATCCTCACCGTATTAGGGCGTCAAGTATGAAATTTGTAGTAAGGTATATGGTAAACTTTGATAGATGCTCATTTTGCGCCATTATTATATTTTGACAATATTTTGTTAGTAAGCTGACACATCTATGTCTTTATTCTAACTCATTTTGCGCTTTATAAAGTATCTATAAATCGTTTTTTGCTGTTTTTGTTTAGAGATGGATATTCGTTAGAGATGGAAATTCGTACACTTTTGAAATACAGCATCACAAACAGCTCGGAATATTATTAGAATATTTCATTCTAATGTTATTACACAGCAGACAGTATCAAATTACCTTGCAAAAGTTTGTTCTGGTAACTTTGACCTCACAAATGAGCAACGCGGCCGACCAGAAACAAATGTGGATAATGACGAACTGAAATCTACCATCGAGTCAGATCCATCTCAGAGTGCCCGTGAATTATCGCTGCTGTTTCTTGTGATCAAGAAAACAATAGTGACTCATCAAGTTCAAATCGGTAAGATGAAAATGTTGGATAAGTGGGTTCCACATGAACTCAGTGAAAATCAGAAACTTGCATTATGCTACTTTCTCGTCACAAAAATTAATCCTTTTTTAATTGAATTGTAACCTGATATGAGAAATGGATCCAATACAACAACTGTAAACGTTCAGCACAATGGTTGGACAAAGGCGAACCACCAAAATACAGTTTAAAAAGCAAAGTTCATTAGAAGAAGCTCATGGTGTGTGTTTGGTGGTCTGGGGCAGGTGTGATCCATTATAATTTCATTAAATCTGGCTCATCAATGACGGCCGAAGTATACTGCAGCCAAATGGAACAGATGATGCAGAAACTTTAAAAAACCAACCACTCCTATTTTATTGCAAGACAACGCTTGACTACACAGTAAAAATGACATTGGCGAAACTACAGGAGTTAGAGTTGGAAGTTCTCCATTATCCACCATACTCACCCGATCTTGCAGAATTTGGATAGCTTTTGATGAAAAAAAAATAATTCCGACTATGCTGTAAAACAGATCTTCCAATATTTTATTGACTCTAGATTGCCATGTTTTTACAGTTCTGGGCTGGATAAGCTTCCGCTGAAATGGCAAAAGTGTACTGACAATATGGGTACACACTTTGATGAATAAACCTATTCCTTTTATTTATAAAACATTAGCAAACTTCTTTTTCTTTTCTACAAACTTCGTACTTTACGACCTAATATTAAATCTGTAATTGATGCCAAAGATGGGCCATCTCCGTATAAATAATGTAAGTTCAATTTAACAATTCTTTCTAATATTTTACCTGACCCCTGTACAGTAATATACTTACATATCTAAAGAACATTCTGTGAAGCAAACGGAATAGTTTGAAACACGATCATCAAATATTTCACAATTTGAATTTGTTTAAATGCATGAACAGAAGCAGAAATAAATCGTTCTGAACACTTACTCTGTACTTGCAACTTATTTTATTTCATGTTTGATAAAGGGAGTTTATTTTTACCTTGCGCAGTTAGGTGTCCAATGTAAAGGTGTAAACAGATTTCATGTTTATGTTACGTTTTATTTTTCTTGAAATTCTTCATGTTATGAAGCAAGACACGTCGTATATAAAAATCTTTTCGTATATTTTGTTCTCCTAAAATTTGTTTTAAATAATATCTTCATCAGTCATTACAACTATCTTCTAACATTGCCCTGAATCATGGCGTTGATTTAGACAAAAATATTAAATTATTTGACTTGGTTAAACTCTGATCTTTGTTGGCCTGTTACTATAAATTCAGTTCTCTACCAAATATGTGAATTCATATTTTCGTAAAATAATTCTTAATTTCTTGAAATTATTTTCCGCTTACTTCCTGAGTGACTCTCAATTAGCAGGAGGTTTCTGTTTACCTTCAGAAAGAATGAAATTTGAATTCAATAATTTATTTCGTTAGGTCATTGGCATCACCACCTACCTCATTTGTAAAAATATTGAATTCATTCAAGTTATAAACAGCATTTTAGCGACATAATCATCATCATCCGTACTATTTTCGCATTTATTGCTGTCGTCATCGTTGATGTAAAAGTCCTCCTCGTGATGATGATGAGGTACAGGAGGAGGAGGAGGAGGAAGTGGATGATGATGATGATGATGATCATCATCATCATTATCATCGTCATGGCTATTTTCATCAACCTCATTGTCATCTTAAACGATATTACAACATCAAATTTCGTTGCTTCCTTTATGAAGTTGTTGAGATAGATTATTACAAACAAACACTGTGTTAACAAATGATACTTTAAATGCAACATGAACGCTGGAATTTTGGTGAAATCAATGAGTAAGAAAAGAGAAAATTCATCAAAAGGTATTATTTCACTGATGTAGTTAGAAATGTTCTCTTCAGACATAACGTGAGCAGGAGTTCTTTGACATGAAATAGCATATTAAATCTTTAGATTAGAAACCATAATACATTTCAGTTTTGACTAATGAATGAGAGAACTACATTTTACATGGAAGATACATTCTACAAATATCTCCTGTGTTGTTTGGATTTTAGCAGCAATCACAATTTAATGCGAGCAACGTTTCTGATTTTTATCAAAGAACCTGAATAATTAATAAGGACTAATTTACAATGTTTAGG